>NC_089848.1:130569743-130687243 GCF_035609145.1 Eleutherodactylus coqui | reverse complement strand
TCTATCTCATATCTATCTATCTATCTATCTATCCATCTATCTACCTATCTATCTATCCATCTCATATCTTTCTATCTATCTCATATCTATCTATCTATCTATCTATCTATCTACCTATCCATCTATCTATCTATCTCATATCTATCTATCTATCTATCCATCTCATATCTATCTATCCATCTATCTATCTCATATCTATCTATCTATCCATCTCATATCTATCTATCTATCTATCTATCTATCTATCTATCTATCTATCTATCTATCTATCTCATATCTATCTATCTATCTCATATCTATCTATCTATCTATCTATCTATCTATCTATCTATCTATCTATCTATCTATCTATCTATCTCATATCTATCTATCTATCTATCTATCTATCTATCTATCTATCTATCCATCTATCTACCTATCTATCTATTCATCTCATATCTATCTATCTATCTCATATCTATCTATCTATCTATCTATCTATCTATCTATCTATCTATCTACCTATCCATCTATCTATCTATCTCATATCTATCTATCTATCTATCTATCCATCTCATATCATCCATCTATCTATCTATCTCATATCTATCTATCTATCCATCTCATATCTATCTATCTATCTATCTATCTATCTATCTATCTATCTATCTATCTATCTATCTATCTCATATCTATCTATCTATCTCCTATCTATCTATCTATCTATCTATCTATCTCATATCTATCTATCTATCTATCTATCTATCTATCTATCTATCTATCTCATATCTATCTATCTATCTATCTCCTATCTATCTATCTATCTATCTATCTATCTATCTATCTATCTATCTATCTATCTAATATCTATCTATCTATCTCCTATCTATCTATCTATCTATCTATCTATCTATCTATCTATCTCATATCTATCTATCTATCTCATATCTATCTATCTATCTATCTCATATCTATCTATCTATCTCCTATCTATCTATCTATCTATCTATCTATCTATCTATCTATCTATCTCATATCTATCTATCTATCTATCTCATATCTATCTATCTATCTATCCATCTCATATCTATCTATCTATCTCATATCTATCTATCTATCTATCTATCTATCTCATATCTATCTATCTATCTATCTATCCATCTATCTACCTATCTATCTATCCATCTCATATCTATCTATCTATCTCATATCTATCTATCTATCTATCTATCTATCTATCTATCTATCTATCTACCTATCCATCTATCTATCTATCTCATATCTATCTATCTATCTATCCATCTCATATCTATCTATCCATCTATCTATCTCATATCTATCTATCTATCCATCTCATATCTATCTATCTATCTATCTATCTATCTATCTATCTATCTCATATCTATCTATCTATCTATCTATCTCATATCTATCTATCTATCTATCTATCTATCTATCTATCTATCTATCTATCTATCTATCTATCTATCTCATATCTATCTATCTATCTATCTATCTATCTATCTATCTATCCATCTATCTACCTATCTATCTATTCATCTCATATCTATCTATCTATCTCATATCTATCTATCTATCTATCTATCTATCTATCTACCTATCCATCTATCTATCTATCTCATATCTATCTATCTATCTATCCATCTCATATCTATCTATCCATCTATCTATCTATCTCATATCTATCTATCTATCCATCTCATATCTATCTATCTATCTATCTCATATCTATCTATCTATCTCCTATCTATCTATCTATCTATCTATCTATCTCATATCTATCTATCTATCTATCTATCTATCTATCTCATATCTATCTATCTATCTCCTATCTATCTATCTATCTATCTATCTAATATCTATCTATCTATCTCCTATCTATCTATCTCATATCTATCTATCTCATATCTATCTATCTATCTATCTCATATCTATCTATCTATCTCCTATCTATCTATCTATCTATCTATCTATCTCATATCTATCTATCTATCTATCTATCTATCTCATATCTATCTATCTATCTATCCATCTCATATCTATCTATCTATCTCATATCTATCTATCTATCTATCTATCTATCTATCTCATATCTATCTATCTATCTATCTATCTATCTATCTATCTATCTATCTATCTATCTATCCATCTATCTACCTATCTATCTATCTATCCATCTCATATCTATCTATCTATCTCATATCTATCTATCTATCTATCTATCTGTCTATCTATCTATCTATCTACCTATCCATCTATCTATCTATCTCATATCTATCTATCTATCTATCCATCTCATATCTATCTATCCATCTATCTATCTCATATCTATCTATCTATCCATCTCATATCTATCTATCTATCTATCTATCTATCTATCTCATATCTATCTATCTATCTATCTCATATCTATCTATCTATCTATCTATCTATGGCCGCCTGCACACGAGCGGAAATCCCGCCGCGGGATTTCCCGCGGGATTTCCGCCGCTGAAAGTTTGCATAGGAGTGCATTACAATACGCACTCCTATGCAGACGGCCGCGGTTTGGCCGCGCGAAATCTCGCGTGGCAAACAAACCGCGGCATGTCCTAATTTTCTGCGGGGCACGCACTCACCTGGCCGCCGGCTCCGGTCTGCGCATGCGCCGGCTGCGCGGCAGCCGGCACATGAAAGAACCGGGGCCGCCAGGCGCGGGTGAGTACACGCTCGTCCTTGCAGGCGCTCGGGTCGGATCGCGCGGCGAGAAATATCTATTTCATATCTATCTCTCTATCTCATATTATCTATCAATCTTTGTCATATCTATCTATTTCATATGTTTCTTTTTAATTTATCTATGTCACATCTATCTATCTCATATCTATCAATCCCATATCTATTTATCATCTGTCTATCTATTTCATATCTATCTATCTATCTATCTATCTATCTATCTATCTATCTATCTATCTATCTCATATCTATCAATCCCATATCTATTTATCCATCTGTCTATCTATTTCATATCTATCTATCTATCTATCTATCTATCTATCTATCTATCTATCTATCTATCTATCTCATATCTATCAATCCCATATCTATTTATCCATCTGTCTATCTATTTCATATCTATCTATCTATCTATCTATCTATCTATCTATCTATCTATCTATCTATCTATCTATCGATCTCATATCTATGTATCTGTCTCACATCTATCCATCTCATATCTGTCTATTTCATATCTGTCTATCCATGTCACATCTATTTATCTATCTCATATCTATTTATGTCACACCAATCTCTCTTATATTTATCTATTTCATATCTATCTATGTGATATCTATCTATATTTATCTTTCTATATATCTCATTTCTATCTATCCATCTATGTCACATCTATGTATCTCATATCTATCTATTTCAGATCTATCTATCTATCTATCTATCTATCTATCTATCTATCTATCTATCTATCTATCTATCTATCTGTCTGTCTATCAATCCAGGGGCATAACTAAAGGCTCAGGGGCCCTGATGCAAAACGTGAGCTGGGGCCCCCCCCTCTATCTGTATCTGTACCAGTACCCATATCTAAACCATGCTGCACAGAGACATAAGTTGAAGCTTCTGGGCCCCAATGCAAAACCTGTAACAGGGCCCCCAACTATAATGCTTTATTCATAGTACTGGGCTCCCTATATGGAGAAGAGAGGCCTTATGGGCCCCCTAAGGCTCCTGGGCCCGGGTGTAACCGCATCCCCTGCATCCTCTATAATTACGCCCCTGTATCTATCTATCTATCTCCTATCTATCTCCTATCTATCTATCTATGTATCTCCTATCTATCTATCTCATATCTATCTATCTCTCATATCTATCTATCTATCTATCTATCTATCTATCTATCTATCTATCTATCTATCTATCCATCTCATATCTATTTATCTATCTATCCATCTATCTATCTCCTATCTATCTATCTCATATCTATCTATCTCATATCTATCTATCTATCTTCTATCTGTCTCATATCTATCTATCTTTCTATCTATCTCCTATCTATCTATCTTCTATCTATCCATCTATCCCATATCTATCTATCTATCTATATATCTATACATCCCCTATCTCCTATCTATCTATCTATCTATCTATCTATCTATCTATCTATCTATCTATCTATCTATCTATCTCATATCTATCTATCTATCTATCTCATATTTATCTATCTCTCATATCTATTTATCTATCTCATATCTATCTGTCTATCTATCTATCTATCTATCTATCTATCTATCTATCCATCTATCTCCTATCTATCTCATATCTATCTATCTCATATCTATTTATCTATCTATCCATCTATCTCATTTCTATCTATCTATCTTCTATCTATCCATCTATCTCATATCTATCTATCTATCTATCTATCTATCTTTCTATCTATCTCCTATCTATCTATCTTATATCTATCTATCTATCTATCTATCTATCTATCTATCTATCTATCTATCTCATATCTATCTATCTATCTATCTATCTCATATCTATCTATCTATCTATCTCATATCTATCTATCTATCTCATATCTATCTATCTATCTATCTATCTATCTATCTATCTATCTATCTATCTATCTATCTCATATCTATCTATCTATCTATCTTATATCTATCTATCTATCTATCTATCTATCTATCTATCTATCTCATATCTATCTATCTATCTATCTATCTATCTATCTATCTATCTATCTATCTATCTATCTATCTATCTATCTATCTCCTATCTATCTATCTATCTATCTATCACATATCTATCTCTCTCTCTCTCCTATCTATCTATCTATCTTATATCTATCTATATATCTTTCTATTTGCTGTTTATTTTATGCGGGTAATAGGTGGATATATTCGCCTGTATGAGCAAGCTCTTAAACTGATACGAATCTTGAACAATAGGGGCCCTTCCTACCAGAGTCCCCAGACTTTAAGGAAGTATACACATAGGGTGGCAGATGGAGATGAGGGAGGACATATCAGCATGTCAATCCCTCTGCAGAGTTTTACTGCAGATTTCACTTTTTGCATCCAATAAGGGGAAATTCACAGCAAATTTACAACAAAATCTGCATCTAAAGGATTGTGGATATGAACATTACGACATTATGATCAGTAAGGGTCTTAGCTCTGGGACCCCGACCAATCCTAAGAATGAAGAAGCTGCAGCCCCTCTACAGTCCTCCTTGCATAGCAGCACCCTGATCGGAGCACCGCTGCGAAGAGGAAGACAGGATTAGTGGGGTTGTCAGAGGTCGTCCCTCACCAACCATAAAGTGCTGTCACGTTGGGCGATATGTTATCACATTGGGCGATATGTTATCACATTGGGCGATATGTTATCATATTGTGAGATGGGATGGAATATCCCTTTGATTCATAGAACTGTCTGCTCGGTATCGCACTAAGGCCTTAGTCAGACGGGCGTTTTTAGCCGCGATTTGCGCATGCGCATGCGTCCGGCGATTTTATAAAACCATTGCTTTGCAATGGTATCGGACACATGAGCGCTTTTTATGCGCTCGTCCGATAAATTATAGAACAAAAAATCGCAGATCGCACCTATCTGCGATCTGCGATTCCTGTTCTCTTCTGTATATGCGCTCAATGGGGCCGGCGGCAGCAGCGCCGACCCCATTGAGAACATATAGAAGACAAATCATTCTCCTCTGCCACAGCTGTAACAGCTGTGGCAGAGAAGAACGATGTTTGCCCATTGAATTCAATGTAGCGGCAATACAGCCGCTCCATTGAAAGCAATGGGCTGCCGGCGTGCGTGGGGTGAATTGTCGGGAAGGGGTTAAATATATAAGCCCTTCCCTGCAATTCATCCTAAAATGTGTTAAAATAAAAAAAAATTGTATACTCACCTTTCCGCTGCAGCCGGAGTCCAGCCGCGGCCGCTGTCAGTTCTCCTGAACTGCTTCTCAGCTCTATTCAGCCGGCGGGGCTTTAAAATCCCCGCCTGCTGAATGGTCTGCCTCTGATTGGTCACAGCCCTGACCAATCAGAGGCAGGTTTCACTCACACACCCATTCATGAATTCATGAATGGGTGAGTGACTGCTGCCTCTCAGCGCTGAGCCAATCGGGGCAGGTCTGACTCATCCATTCATGAATTCATGAATGGGTGTGAGTGAGGCATGCCTCTGATTGGCTCAGCGCTGAGCCAATCAGGGGGCAGGTCTGACTCACACTCCCTTCACACCCACTGCAGGACGGCCGCTCGGAGCTCCAGCTGCCGGGAGAAGGTAAGTATATATATATTTTTTATTTTAACACATTTTAGGATGGATTGCAGGGAAGGGCTTATATATTTAAGCCCTTACCGACAATTCATCCCGGGCTCGCCCGCAGCGCATTGCTTTCAATGGAGACGGCTGTATTGCCGTCTCCATTGAATGCAATGCGCTGGACAGCTCCGGCCCGTTTCTAATGAAACGCGGCTAGGAGCAGATTTTCGGGCGATTTGCCGGCGACTTGCGCGCACCGGTCACGCGATTTGCGGATGCGCATCCGTCGTGCGATCCGCAAATCGCGCGAAAAAACGCCCGTCTGACTAAGGCCTAAATCTGACATTATTTTTTCTACGCTCTTATCTTTCCATTCAGATATATTTCATCATTCAGGGATTCTGTGAAGCTCGAGGAGAGCAAAAATAAAGCGGCTCACAAAACCATGGGTCCTCCTAAAGTAGAAGGTCCCTCCCCTAAAGAATTCCTTCACAAGCACACACAAGAAGCCTCCCTGGCACAAAGTGAGTGACTTCATACGTCTGCAGGTAGAGCGGGCCAAGTGCTTGGTTTCATAATACTTCATTATTTCCATGCTGGTAGGATCAAGTGAAGATTTAAAGGGATATCCAAAATTAAAAGGGGTTTCCATGACTAAGATACAGATGACCTATCCTCAGGATAAGGCTTCAATATTAGATTTGTGAGGTTCACTGCTTGATCAGCTATCCGAAGTGGTCACAGGGCTTGTGTTCACATGCATGCAGTATGTACAGGCACAGTGCCGAACATTGTATAGTGGCTGTGCCTGTTATAGCAGCTCAGTCCTGTTCACTTGAATGGGAATAAGCTGCTCATCGGCCACATGACCGATGATTGTAACGTCACAGTCCTGAGAAGGGACACGGCGCTCATCCAGGCGCTACTGCCTATTCAGTCAGTGGATTGGTGGGGGTACCAAGCTCTGAAGCACCACCGATTGGAAATTGATTACTTATTCTGAGGCTAGGTCATCAACATCCTAGTCCCAGGAAACCCCTTAGTGTACGTTCACTCGTAGCAAAGTTGGTGCCTATTATCAGTAGCAACATCAAAAACTGCGTTACAGTCCGCACCATTCGTGCAGATTTTGACTCACATTCACAGCTGATTTCAGCCTTTGGGTTACTGCTGCACATAACTGCGCTCCTCTCACCTCCTGAGCGCTCACTGCCAGGACCAAGAGCGCGGCACACACCTTCATCCGGCAACCGCTACTGAGCGCCACCATCTTTTTCCCAGTGACAGCCACAGCCCATTACCTGACCGGCAGTGATGGCATCCAGTAGCGGTTGTTGAATGACGGTGTGCGCTGCGCTGTTAGTTTAGGCAGCGAGTGACAATTTGTGTCTCTATATGCTCCTCCGTTAGGTCCTGGTAGTCGCTAAAAGGCTGAAATAAGCTCAAAATCCACATAAACGGTGCAAATTCTGATGTGGTTTTTGATGCAGAATTGACACAGATTTTGGTACTAATTTTCTGCTGTGGAAATTCAGCACCAATTCCTCTACATGTGAACGCACTTTTAAAGAAAATGAATTTATTTTTCATAAACGGCGCCATTGTTGTCCATGGGCTAGATGTAGTATTGCAGCTTAGAAGAACAAGTGCATGGGGCTGAACTGCAATACCAAACACTGCCTACTGGCAAGAGTGGCACTGTTTATGGTAAAAGGCAGACTTTCTAATGCTGGACAAACTCTTTAACATCTTTGTTCCTTACTGGAGTTATTTGCTGTTTATTTTCATACTTTCACAAGGTAAATAGTTTTGGAATGTGACCATTATTACTTCTTATATACACACTATCAGGACCGGGATGAGAGGTAAGTGAAGCGGGGTGGCCACTGCCTGGGACACCATCTCACAACAGGCATTTGAGGGTGAAATATTAGAAAAATCATTAATAATTGGATTGATTTGATGTTCATCATGAAAACCTCGACAATACAATGATCCCTAAAGACACAAAAGTCTGCTGGCTTGTTGAAGGTTCTGTATAGACAAGGTCACATGACCTTTTTGTGCAGGTCCTCAAGCTAGGGGTGGAGCTGCAAGGCACGACAGAGGAGGAGAGAATGCGAGCCATGCCCAGTTCTTGCCCATTGTAACAAATAGTATTTCAATCGGCACTCATTAAAGTGACCCTCTTCTAGACAAACAAAGATGGCCGCACCGCTTCCCTTACTGTCTGATGCACATTGTATGTTAGTATACATCATTCGTCTAAGACACTGCACACTGCTTTGATTTGTCAGGGCTGCCCATGTGAGCAGCATGTGGGGACTTAGAGTATGATCCATACTAACCTAACACACAATGTGCATCAGGCAATTAGAGAAGCGGTGCGGCCATCTTTGTTCGTTCAAAACTAGTGGGTCACTGTAAGTCATATTTACATTGGCAGATGATCACAAGTATGAGGATGAACGATTGTTACTATGATCTTCATCCGCCCACAGATGGCATTCATTGGCATCACAGTCCCATTTTCACAAGGAGATGTACTGCTGACGAGCCAGCATTTTTATCTTCATATTGGTTGTAGTTTACTTGTTGGATCCCGACTCTTCCTCGTCCTTTCTTGCTTTATCCAGCTGTGCCGAGAAGTCTCAGATGATTCTATAAGCTTGTAACTCTGTGAACATGGTACATCTCTTGGTAATGTTGAATGGCGGATATGGCAGAAGGAAGGAGGAGGAGCCACCATGCTGCCATTGACATACGAGGTGCGCTATATCCCCCAGTAAGTTCTTTGACCACAACGCAGCGGGTGCAGTTGCATCATTCCATCATCAGATGGCCATCATGACTTACATGCCTTTCTCTCTTGTTAACAACAAGAGAGTGCTTTATATGATTCCACAGGTAGACCGCCCCGCTGCCTGGCAGAAGAGAAGCGCCCGCCGGTGCCGCACAGAACTGAGCAGCCACTCATGGGAGTGCAAACTAACAAAAGCTTCATCACAACCAACGTAGCTGAAGCGGTTATGGCCGTTCCTAAGAAGCCACAGCCCATCTATGTGGACACCAAAAAGGGGGATAAACATCTTCTGGAAACCTCTGGACTTGTTCCTAAATACATCAGAAAGAAGGTAACATCATAGCGTGCGCCATGCGGGCTGTTAACATAAAGGCAAGGAGTACATAATTGATGCACTGCTTTAGGCTGGTATCAATCATCTCTGGAGACAGATCGCTGATACTAAACGCTCCCGCTGATGTATATGGCAAGCTCCCCATGTCATTATACCTCATGCATGGCCTATAATGTACAATAAACATGTCAGCTACATATTCTGATTGGCTCTATTTTTAGTAGAAGTAAATGTATTGTCTCTGGGTTGGTCTTTAAGATATTTTTGGGGAAAGCAAAAAGATAATTTAGAATGAGCCAAAGATTCGACTTTCCGGGTGTCTTAGTTTCTCATAGACTCTGTTAGTAGAGGGGGCGCTGATAAGTCCACAAAAAACTGACATAGAACAATGAAATTTCAGTTATTTTACATAGACCCCTCTGATATCAATGAATGCACTTCTGACTGTGGTGTTGCAACTTCTTCAACTCATCCAGATACAGTTCCCTTGGTTGGGCAGCAAACCACGCGTCAGCCTCGACAATTTTTGTCAGAATGGAGGTAAAATTGGTTCCCTTGAGATGTTTTTTCAGATTAGAAAACATGTGCGAGGGTGCCAGATGAGGCAAAGGATGATGATCCAGCACCTCGGGGCCCAGGTCAGATAGTTTGCTCAGGTTGATGGCTGCTGTGTGGGATGAGGCAGATGATCATGAATTACGGACCCAACTCTTCCTCTGGAAACACTCAGAGCCTCGGCTATCATCTTAGCAGCAATTCGCCAGTCTTCCAGAATCATGTCATGGATGGCGCCTATGGTTTTCGGAATAGTCATCACTGGAGGTCTCCCGGAGCGGTCTTCATCATCAGTGTTGAAGTGGCCAGTTTTTTAATTTGGCGACCCAATTTTTCACTTCGGAGTACGAAGGGCACTTTTTGCTTAATGTGACGATATCACCGTGAATCTCTTTGGCCGACATCCCTTTCAAAAACAGGAACCTCATCACTGCTCTGCTCTTCTTTGCACGATTTGATAAATGGGCAGCAGCACAACCCAAGACAAACGACTAAGTGGGAGAGCTTACAAAGTGCGGTGCAAGAGTTCAATAATAGGTCCGGACTTATTGGCCTAGATAGTATAGTTACCAGTCCATATTGTTTGGAAGAAATCAGCACTTTGGAACTTCTCACATGTAGATTAAAAGATTCCTTTATTCCTCCGCAAGTAAAACGCTGCGATGTTTCGACCTTTAAAAAGGTCTTTGTCAAGCATCATTCTTGACAAAGGCTCACCTTGTTTTTTATAGAAAAGAAAGACTTAACCTTGCGGCCATGTATTGACTATAGGAAACTAAATAAAGTTACTGTCAAAAAATGGCTACCCTCTCCCCTTAATCCCAGAATTGGAAAGACTCCATTCTGCCAAGATCTTTACCAAACTCGATCAATGAGGGGCCTATAAAGTCATATGGATCCGCCCAGGGGATGAGTGGAAGGCCGCCTTTAGGATGAGATATGGACATTTTGAATACTGGGTTATGCCTTTTGGCCTTTGCAATGCTCCTGCTACCTTTCAGCATTTTATTAATAACGTATTTCTAGATTTTTTGGATCAATTTGTTGTTGTTTAGCTCGATGACATTCTTATATTTTCTGACAGCTTGGATGAACATTGCAGGCATGTTCGGACAGTCATAGAATGTCTCCAAAGGAATCATCTTTATATCAAACTGGGAAAATGTGAGTTTGACCAAACAGGATCCAATTCCTTAGATATATCATCTCCCCAGCTGGTCTAAGTATGGACCCTAGCAAAATTAAAGCTGTGGTTGATTGGCGAACTCCAAGAAGCTAAAAAGAAGTTCAACCCATGTGCATTTCTATCTCATATCATGTCACCTGCTGACAGAAACTATGATATTGGAAATAAAGAACTGTTAGCCATTAAAGTTGCTAAAGTAAATGTTACACGAAGCTCAGGAATATTATAAGGGGGCAGCGGATAGACAGTGCAAAGCTCCCCCTACCTTTTAGGTTGATGATCGGGTTTGGCTAACCACCAGAAACTTGAAGATGTATTTGCCCTTTCCCAAATTTGGCCAAAGTTTATCAAGCCTTTTTGGGGTAATGCGAAGATCAGGTGGTCAGGTCGCCTTCTGCTTGGAACTATCAAGCAGGCTGAGGATACGTCTTGTGTTTCATGTGAAACTGCTAAAACCATTAGTTGATAACACCTTCCAAGGAAGAAACCAGCCACCTTCTCCACCAGTGAGGGTCCAAGGCGAAGAAAAGTTTGTAGTGGAAAAATTCATGGATTCAAGAATGCACAGAGCGGTAGACTGCAATATCTCATACAGTGGAAGGGATACAGGCTAGAAGAAAATTCTTGGGAGCCGTACCAGACAGTGCATGCCCCGAGGCTCCTGGGGGGGGGGGGGTGTTCCACAGGGGGCATCCAGGAAAACCAGCCCCTGGGATGTCCGGAGGCCATCCTAGAAGGAGGAGGCTACTGTCGAGGCTCGAACCCAGGAGCTCCTCTGCCCCAAGTGCATAGACATGTATAGAGACTTGAATTCTCTTTAAACACTCTGGCGCTGACTGTGTGGCGTTATACGCTAATGATCTTATGCTCTTTATGTCCAATCCGACGGTCTCCCTGCCTCACGCCATGTATATCATCAATAGGTTTGGGTCACACTCGGGCCTACACATTAACTAGTCCAAGTCTGCCCCAATGCCTTGTAATGCCTTGGTGTCCTTGCAGAGTCCCCTAAGGCTCATGGATTCATTATGCGGCCTCCAAATTACTAATGACTTTAATTACCTGGGTATTCAAATCTCCAATTTTGTTGGTCGGATACCGGACCTGAATGTATACCCCTTGGTAGATTTATTTAAATCTAAGCTTAGAGTCCGGGGATCCCTACCTTTATCGGTTGCGAGCCGCATTAACTTAATCAAGATGATTGTCCTACCCAAATGCCTTTATATCCTACCACATGCTTTGGCACCCGTCCCAGGAAGATTTTTCCGGATCATGAACTCTGTTATGTACTCCTTTATATGGGGGAGCTCCAACCACTTAAAATCTCTACTCTCCAGAGGCCCAAAAGAGATGCCGGGTCGGCACTTCCAGATCTGTTTCTTTATTACGTAGCTAGCCAATTGAATCATTTGAAATGCTGGCTGGGGGACGGACCTCTGCCTAATTCTGAGGCCCATTTAGCATATGTCTTAAATATCCCTAGTCTCTGGCCAGTATTGGAGTCCCCCAAAGTCTTAACAGGCAAGATGCTACCCAACCACAGGTCTGGCGCAAGGCTAAAATGGCAAGCGGGTTTTCTGGTATAGTCATGGACATACCACTGTGAAGGAACCCAGGGCTGCGGGAGCTACTACCGTTAGCCGACCTTGAGATATGGGAGCATTACGGTATACTGTGCCTAGGTGATCTTTACCATTCTAATGTCTTTGAGCAACTGCTAAATGAGTACCAAATATCCCAATCCCACTTCATAAGTATCTCCAGATTTGGCATGCATTACAGACACAGTTTCCATCTGCGATTAGTAATATATTCCACTACCCCCTGATAGGAATTCTATGGTCCCAGGGGCCCAGAGGCCTTATATCAACACTGTATTCCCATTTAATAACTTTGAAGGCCGCCAAAGTGATCCCCCTGCCCTATCCAAATGGAAATCCCTGGTTCCAACATTGACAGAAGACACATTTCAAGATTTACTAGAATCTCTTTTATTTGTCTCAGTAAATAAGAGAATGATTCAGCCATATGTAGTGCACCCGTGTGACCTCACCCCGGCGGGACTGCAGAGAATGGCAGGAATCCATCTGCACATTGAATCCGCTGCTCATGTATCTTTGCTGATTTCTGGCATAAGCTTTGGGAATGTCCGTTGGTTCCGTTGTACTGGGGTCAGGTCATGAGCTTGCTTTCTGAAATTCTTCATATCCAAGTTCCTACTACCCAGAGATCTGTCTCTTCGGTATCTTCGATGGAGAACACTGGCAGCATCAGGACAGAATTTTTCTCCATGAGGTTCGGTTCCTGGCTAGAAAAGTGATTGCGCCGCGATGGATTTACCAGAGGGGTCCCTCCCTGGCGATGTGGAGAAAACTAAAGGCCCATTTAGACACAACGATTATTGCTCAAAAGATGTCGCTCAAGCGACTTTTGAACAATAATCGTTATGTCATTTACATCGCAAGATGAGCGATCACCTTGGTGCCCCCGCTTGTCTTCTGCATCCAGCTGTTCTCTGCTCCGAGCGCCCGACTGTTATACAGAGGAGTGCTCCGTGCCGGGTATGGAGAACGCAGCTGGACCGCTCATACCCATTCAGACTGTTATCAGGGAGCGGGATACAGCTGAAACAATAGCATCAGCTGTATCCCGCCGTGAATCCCTGTTAAGGCTCATCGTCGTCTTTCAGCACGCTGAAAGATCAGCAATGGCATAACGAAAACTGCCCGATGTCAGTGCAGTTACACACAACGATTATCGCTTAAAAGACGACTTTTGAGCGATAATCGTTGTCTAAATGGGCCTTTACTAATACAACCAGACCTTTAAATAACTAGGTCTACAAGGCATGCAAGTGCCCAGAAAAATTCCATAAAGTGTGGGGGCGATGGGGTGACTCGTTGCTCACCCTTTACCCTCCATGATTGCTCCCCTCGATTATATCAACTCTGCGTAGGGGCTTTCAGTAATTAGTGGGTGTTTGAGACTGGCTCAGTAACCTGTGCCCCACGCTCTGCTAATTAACCAGTATGCCGTGTATACATGCATCCCAATGACTTAGTTATTACTGCGTTCTGTTCCCCTTCTTTTTTTTTCTTTCTAGATTTTGCTGTAATTACTGTATAGTATATTGTCACGAGGTATTTGCTTCCTCATTATTTGTGTATGAGTCTGTATTGTTAGTGCTGTGGTATGTTGTTTACTGAAGGAGGTTAAAAAAAAAGACTCTGGCGCCTGCCAGCATTTATTTCATATACAGCAAAGTTAATTACATTACCAAAGTCCATTTGTCCATACCACAATAGGGTGAAAGACTAGGGTTGTCCTACCTCTCAGACTCGGGCCCACACTGGACCTCAGGCTTGCAAACCTTTCAGCTCTGCCAAGCTGTCAACTTTCCTATGAGTGTGTCAGGAACTGACATGGCAATGTTACTTACTCTAACACCCACAGGTGTTCTCTATAATCTCTGCAGCCTGAATGCGGGCCATTCTGTGTACTGCAGCACATATGTATATGTATATATATATATATATATATATATATATATATATATATATATATATATATATATATATATATATATATATATATATGTATATATATACACACACACTCCTTCTAGGGTAGGGATGTTACTGATAATGGCGGTATTTACTGTTGAGATTTATAAAGTGGAATAACAATTCAGAGGGTAATTTCCAAGAGTTTCTCCAAAAGAAAGAGGATTTTCTTACAGCCAGAATCTTGTATAGTTTTAATCCTCCTTATAGGTCCACTGCCGTATTGGTAAAACGCTGCAAATCCCTCCGCAGCCTTTTACCGGTACTTGTAAATAGCTAGCGGGTCTGCCGGCAGAGACCATTTATGGCTGCTGTGACTGTATTGCACATGCCCGCGTATCACACACACACACAGTTATGCGCAGTGTGACTTTAAAAAATAAAATACCCCGCTCTATTTCATAGCGGGGGTCGCTTAATGAAAACGCTGTTCATATGCAATGTATTGCGTACAGACTTCGTTGCATGCGCTCACATGCTGCACTATATATCTTGTGCATATCTGCACTCAGTGTCTACACACACATGTGCATGGAGCAGTGGAAGTCCATTGACCGTTATTGACTCCATGCACCACGTATCACGCGGCCAGGCAAGGCACTTGTAATACGCGGCGGACATGAGCCCTAAGACGTATTGGTCTTCACGCTATTATTTTTGCCTCACAAGGATTATGGTTCTACTCCCGAGTATTTGGCAAAGAGAAACGAAGAAGTACGGAGGGCACAGGAGGAGTACGACGCCTACGTGACGGAGCGACTAAGGATGGGATCCATGAAGCAGCTGTCTGAGGATGAAAGGCACAGTGCGCTCCAGGTGAGGGTTTATGATGATCTATAACCTATTAGAACTGCAGTAAAAGCTACGGAAATTCCACAGTGTTTACAGTACAAGCCAAGGGAATGAGATTTTACCATTCTGGAGGCAGAGCCCAATAGGCTGAGTTACATGGCAGACATGAAGACCTTTGTCAGTCTCCCAGCTGTCATCGGAACACATTGGTACCTTGCAATCGCACCTCACGAAGCCGATGGGTAACAGGAGGAGATCTCTCTCCTTGTCATCTACTTACATGGCTATAGCTGGAATTTATTGGGGCATCTAAGGGGTTAAACTGACAGGATCCAAAGTCTCTCTGCTCCTGGCGGTTAGAGCAGGAGCCCCGCTGGTAGTAATCAGCCAAGCCACGCCTTAAAAAGATGTCTGTGCAAGTTTAGAGCCCATTGGTGAGGTTATTATAAAAGTGTATCGTAGTCACAAAGGAGTTAAAGTAGTTGTCCAGGGTTAGAAAAACATTGCTGCTCCAAACACAGCGCCACTTGTCCGTAAGGCTGCATTCACACGAACGTATATCGGCTTGGTTTTCACGCCGAGCCGATATACGTCGTCCTCATCTGCAGGATGGAAGAGCCAGGAGCAGGAACTGAGCTCCCGCCCCCTCTCTGCCTCCTCTCCACCCCTCTGCACTATTTGCAATGAGGAGAGGTGGGACGGGGGCGGGGCTAATTCGCAGCACTTAGCCCCGCCCTCATCTTGCCTCCTTTCATTGCAAATAGTGCAGAGGGGCGGAGAGGAGGCAGAGAGGGGGCGGGAGCTCAGTTCCTGCTCCTGGCTCTTCCATCCCCCCCCTGCAGATGAGGATGACGTATATCGGCTCGGTGTGAAAACCAAGCCTATATACGTTCGTGTGAATGCACCCTAAGGTTGCGTCTGGTATTGTAGCTCAGTTCCATTGACTGAATGAGAGACAAGCTGCAATACCAGGCACAATCTCTGGAGAAGGGTGGCGCTGTGTTTGGAAGAAAGCAGCCATGTTTTTCTAACCCTGGACAACTACTTTAAGGGGTTTTATGGGAATTAACATTGATACCTTATATCTACAACAGGACATCCGTGGCATGCTTTCTACTAACGTCTGATACACTTCAGCTGGTATTTCCCTCCATTCATCCTGCAAATGTCTTCTATCAGAGAAGATGGCTGGAATTCATATAAAATGTTCAGATGTGGACTCTGTGTAGTCAGTCCAATCGTGGGACATTCAAATCCTCAAACCAATGTAAAACAGCGTTGGATGTCTTACAAGGCGTGTCGTCTTGTTGGAAGTATGGCCGACCATTCCCAGAGTGTTACCAAAAGTAGTATTAATTTCCATATAGTAATACGTAGTGGAGATAAAGGAGCCCCACTAAGTATTACCATATGGCATTAACTCCTACTTTTGATCCTTGTTCTAGGTGACCAGTTCCTCTTGGTAGTATAGTGTACTACAGCTGACCCTCCATCGTATCGCACATGCGTGACATCATTTATATTGGGTTTGGTCACAGTTTTGTGTTTCCTTTATGACTTATTTCCCAATTATGTTTTGCACCTTTTATAGGGACTGAAGACGAACTGGGATCAGCTCCAACACGAGTATCAGGTCCTGTCCGTTGTCATTGACACACCCTCCAAAAAAGCGCACAAAGAGAGGCTGGAAGCAGAAATGAGACAGCTGGAGCGCGATATTGATCTGATTGAAAGACACAAGATCATCTACATCGCTAATAACTAAATGCCCCCTTGATGTGCAGCGTAAACAGGAGAGACGAGACAATAAATGATACCCTATAGTTTGGCCATTGTTAATAATTCTTTATTTTGTCTTGTGCCTATTTAACCACTTCACGACCACCGAACACTGTCGGGAGCCGAGTCCGCTGCTGATTCTGACAGCTGCCATTAAGGCCTCATTCACATATGCGACAAAGTCGCACAATTTTGTAGTATTGCTGCAATGGTACAAATCGCATGTATGTGAAGCCCATGCTTTCCTATGGGTTAATTCACACATGCGATATTATGTAGCATGCGACAACCCGACACAAAAGCCTTGCGGGTCCCGCTATATGCACGCAAGGTTTTGTAGCCCATGTTTCTCTATGTAGCCTTCCTCTCTGTTGCATCGCATCGCACAAAAATGCAATTTTCATGTGGTGTGATGCAAGTTTGACAGTAGGAAATTCTACTGTCAAAGTCACAATCCAAGCCCTGGCTGCAGGGAAAAATTTTAAAAAACAGTATACATCACCTTAGAAGCGCTGTCAGCACTGACGCGTCTTCTTCCCGGCACTGTTTTTCATCTCTCTTGGCCGAAGATTTTTCAATCTCCGCCTCCTGGAAGCGCTGTCTGTGGTTGGCTGACACTTAGCCAATCACAGCCAGCGCTCGATAAACCACTCACAGCCATTCATCAAGTGCTGCCTCTGATTTGCTAAGTGTCAGCCAACCACAGCCAGCACTTCTAGTAGGCGGAGATTGATAAAATCTCGGCTAGGAGAGATGAAAAACAGTGCCAGGGAGAAGATGCGGCGGAGCCTCGAACAGTGCTTCTAAGTTGATGTATACTTTAAAGAAAAAATTTCTGCAGCTAGGGCTTATTTTTGGGGTAGGGATTATATTTCAAACCCGACGTTCCCCACTGAAAATCCTCACATATGGTGCTACAATGTTGCACGACAGGAAACTTCTTGTAGTGGATGGAAATTAGATGGAGGTGCTGACAGGAAGGGGCCATCGTTTCATGCTGCTTGCACCAAATTCTGACCTTCCATCAGCATGGGGCAACAGAAATCTGGATCCATCTGACCAGGAGATGTTTTTCCGCTGGTCAGTGATACAAGTTTTGCGCTCTTTTGCCCGCTGGCGTCTCACCTTTCTGTTCCTCTTAGACACAATGGTGCTGGAACTAGTCGATTAATGTTATAGCCCATCTGTGCTAAGGAGCGTCGAGTTGTGCATATGGACACATAGGTTGGAGCTCCAGCGTTGTATTCGGCTGCAATTTGGTGGACTGTTCAGCGCCTGTTCGTCCGAATGATTCTTGATATCCTCCTCTGAATATTTTTGTAAAACCCAATAAGTCACCATGATAAGGTCCGGAGGACACTACTGTATTTCTGCTGGTGTTTTGCATCTGTAATATGGAAGCGAGCCCCAGCCTGACCACAGGTCTCCTGCATCCTAACTCTGAGCATCATAGAAACGTATAATGCTTGGAGTTTTGGTCAGGAGACACATGGTCAGGCCAGAATGCATTTCCATAATATAGATGAAAACTGCAGACAATACGCTGCTGAGCTCCTGGCCTTGCAGAAACATCATGCTATCCTGTTACAGTGGAAGACAAGAACATGGATCCTGGAGAAAGTCTCCAACTTGAAACTGCAAGTGTCTTCTAATGTTAGATGGACTTGAGAAGAAGCCATCGAGGGGACAGTTGTTGGCCTGTTGGTAACAACAGCAGAAAATCTGTACCATATAGAGACCAGTAGGGTTGAGCAAACGCAACAAATAGAACCCTGTTTCGGGTTGAACTTTGCAAAAAGTTTAGTTCGGCACAAACTCAAACCCAAAGTTCTACCCGAAGCAAGGTTCTACTGGTTCGGTTCTCCCAACACTACTCCTGAACACTGGTGTATAATACTACACAAGAGCCATAAAAGCCCTGTATAACACCCAGACTACGGGCTTTTACTAATCTTAGACAGTGTTATACACCAGTTTTAGGGGTCTTGGTAAACTTCTGGTTCGGTTCGAACTAATTTGGACTGATTCAAACTTTTTGCAAAAGTTTGGCAAACCAGCTGAACTGAGCTTTTCAAAAGTTTTCTCATCACTAGTGGCTAGCTATAGTTACATTTCTCAAATAGTCCAAATCTCATATCGCTTCCTCTTCCTACATGAAGTCCTGCTTTCTTGTTGACCAAACAGGAACCACGCTTTGTAGTCTCGCTTTCACCAAACCTCTCATGTGGCTCGAATTACTCAAGTCATATGCTCTGCATTCCTTTCTGGGAATGAAAGGGTTATCACTGGAGCCTCAGACTGCCAGCAAATTGCAGAGAAACAAGCAGTGTCTTTTTGCTGAGCCCTCCTTCCCCCAGCTCAGATCCCCTTCTTCCTATAGTGCTCTACAAACAGGAAGGAAAGTTGAGGTGAGCTGGGGGGCTGCACATGGCGGGAGGGGACCATGGACGATGCAGTGAACTGGGGGCTTCTGCAGATTAAAAAGCGATGCTAATGTGACTTTTTTGGTAAACTATTGTGTTTTAGAGTTGTTGTGATAGTAGCAGCGGGAGCACGTGGGTCTGTGTGGCCATGATATGAGGTGGTTCCTTAAAGGGGCAGTTAGGAAATATGAATGTGCAGCGAAGCTCCAGGGATTATCACGGAGTGCATGCAGAACGCTGATGAGTTATTAACACCTCCTGTGGATGTTATTATAGGTTAAATGTTTATAATCGCTGATGTGAATGATTGAGATGTGGTTACATGAACTATATCCTGTAGATCTATCTGCATGATACACTATGGGGGAGATTAACCAGCTACAAGTGGCACAAACCAGCAGCAAGTTTCAGCCATGCTTGAACTAAAAACTTGCTGCTTTTTAAAAGTATGCATGCTGCTTTCAGCTGGCGGTGGACGCCCTGGCCTGGCAGATTTAGGGCTGGGTCCCTGCTGTTGATCCAGGTTTAGTTAAAGTGACAGCCCAGTTTCATCCTGACTGGAGGGGATGGGTATATTACTGGTACTGTTGTATCTTGTCTCCACCAGAAGAATGGATGGAGACAAGATGCACACCCAAAACCAACACTCGAAACTTGTCTGGGACAGATAATTAGCTCTTCCAGTTTCGGCGGTGTCTGTTCCCCCCTCCCCTCCACTACATTTCCCCACTATTAAGCTGCCAGGGCGGCTGTCAATGCAGCAACGCTGTGTGCTCGTAGCTCCGCAGTGCCCAGAGACCTTCTCCCCTGCCGGTGTCGGCCCTGTCATTCCCCACCCCTGCTGTCAAACCCCTGACGCTGAAGCCTCGTAGCTCCGCAGTGGCTGCAGAGCCTTTTCCCTGCCGACGTCGGCACCTTTTATTTTTCCTCCCCTGCTTTCACTGTCCCTGCGGCTCTGTCGTCTCCTGTCCTTGGTCCATCAAAGTCTTTCACCCGCCATCTCTCTCCTCGCCGCCGTCGCATATGCGTGCAATATGTGACAGCACAAAGGAAACGGACACCGCAGGATCCGTGAAGGGACAGCAGCGGAGTGTCATTGGCCCCCGGCACTCTGCCTTCTCCGATCTCTGATCTGGTGCAGACGATCACCCACTGTCAGTCTCCTCGCCGGCTTCGCATAATGCTTGCAATATGTGAAGCCAGCAAGGTCACTGACACTGCAGAAGCCAGTAAGGGGACAAGGGAGAGCAGCTGAGCCCTGCCAATCCAGTTCTGGGCGTGCATCTTGTCTCCACCCATTCTTCTGGTGGAGACAAGATACAACAGTACTTATATTACCTGCTGTCCCTCCCATGCACTGGTTTGGGATCCTGTTTTTAGCTGTCCAAGAAGGCGACTGCAAATTTGCAGCTACCTTTTGCACGCTGCGCACTGTTTTCTGATTGGCTAATGCAGATCAGGTGAGCAGTTCTGGCCAATCAGACAGCAAGTATGATGCATCAGTAGTCTAACACTACTAACGTACTGGGGGATTAGGTAGTCTGAAGATTTGGGTATGCCAACTTGGATGACTGAAAACAGGACCCGGAAGGGCATTGGCACAAATAACCAACATCAGGTCGTGTAAGGCTCATGCCCCTTGGTCTCTGCACTGGACTCTGTAATGAAACCAGAGGCTCGCTTTAAACTGTGATCAGCTGTTGAACTTGGTTTAATCAAAATGGGTTGCACCAACACTTTTTGATCTAAGATTTCAGAAACTAAATTCATGTGAGCTACAATCAAAGGCTCAACCTATATCGCATGCGGTGATCGGTGATCTTTGCAGCATTCATAGTGATAGTAAAAACTTGACCGCTTCCAGCAGCAAATGTGGATGTATCTTCACCACCCAGAAAAATGCTATCAGCCAAGTCCACCATCATGGATTTCACCAGTTGAACGTCGATCAACGACTTTGATCTGCCAAAATCGGGGAGCAAATTGATCTGGGATTTGAACCCAGAGCAAGGACTAAACCACGTTGGTGCAATGTTTTTTTACGTGATCGGAGATCTCCTCTTGTTGATCTCTGATCAAAATGTTGGTGCAACTGGCCCTTAAAGAGTATTCCTTGGGATAGGGTCCACCACTCAGGATCCCGGCTGATCAGCTGATCCTCTGGCCTGCAGCAGGGCTGGACGTTGTTATCGGTGATCAGAGATGGAAGTGTTTCAGACGGCTTCATTCCCATTAGAACGAATGGAAGCGATGCCTCCTATTACACTGACCGCAACGAGGAGCCAGAAGTGTAGGGGACCGTCTGTGCCTGATCGCCATGTACAAGGCCTTTACTAACTACAGAATATTTCTATGTAAGGCCACGAAAGGGTGTTTTGCTTCTCCCAACTAACAGTTTTGCAATCTGTAGCAAAGCAAACCTGATCTTGGAACTTGCAGGTTAATTGTTTGCTCTTATTTGCTAACCTGCCAAAAATGACCTGCAAGAAAAAAAATCTCCCCGTTCTGTTTACTCCTCCTGCAGCAATCACCAGACATCCCGCTCCGGTATCAATGGATGACGGCTGCCCTCACACTCCTCTCAGCCCGGCTCATGGATTGGTGGTAAGTAACGCGGACGCTTCTGATTGGAATGATAGAATTACAAATATATAGAAAATTATACAGTAAAACCCAAAAGTGTCGCTTTTCAAGTAACGCCGCATAGAGACTGATGGGGTTCCAGCTGCTCACAATGCTTCCATAGTATGTAGGTGGAAGTAAGTCACCCGCCAGGCCTGGACCGCTTCTCTGACTACCTGATACACAGGGTGTATATATATATATATTGTTACATACATCTAGTCTTCGATACTGCATGCTGCCCATGTGAGCCGTACAAGCCAGCCAGAGCAGATCGTAGTGTCTAAAGTATGGTGACCAGATTTTCCTAGGGTCAAAGGGGTGTGGTTAGGGGCGGGGCTTACCACAACATATGATTTTTACCTCCATTTTTATAAAAAGTACAGGGTCATTTCAAAAAAGACAGGAAGCAAATTCCACGGCATTTCTACAGTCAAAATCTGTACCATTGGTGCGGAGTTTGACTGGAAATCAGCCGCGTATCCGCAGCTGATTAGAGATGAGTGAACGTACTCTTTTCGGGTGTTTTTGCACTTAAGCACCGCTTTTTCCGAGTAACTGACTACTTGGACGAAAAGATTCGGGGGGCACAGGGGGGGCGGCGTGGTGGAGCGGGGGGTAGCAGTGGGGAACAGGGGGGAGCTCTCTCCCTCCCCCCACTCCCCTCTGCAACCACCCGCTCACCCCCGGCGCCCCCCGAATCTTTTCGCCCGAGTAGTCAGTTACTCGGAAAAAGCTACGCGGCGCTCCCCCCCCCCCCCCCCACACCTCCTCTATAGGCTTCCCATTGTCTGCGCTCCTCGACTTCTGGCTCCCAATGGCCTGTAGTGGGCTCACCCGACCAGCAGCACCACATGTGACCTGGCCGCTGGGGAGCGCTGACAGTGGGTAGTCTTCGGAGCGCCACATGGTATGAGATCATCTGTGTATGTGCAACTCATTGATAGTTAAAATCTGCACCAATGGTGCGGATTTTGACTGTTTTTTTGGATGCGGAAAGACTAATGATGAATACTGATACATTGTGTACATCAGGTAGTCAGAGAGGCGGTGCAGACATCTTTCTTTATCCAGGCCCAGAAGGTCACTTTAATTAAAGGGGACTTGTCAACTTGTCTGTTTTAATAAATAATTGTATTCCTCGTGATAAAACTATTCTGTAGCCCCTGTATGAGTGCCGGCCACAGGTTAGATGGGAGAAAGGAAAGCGGTGGGGCAAACCCAATCATCTCAGGGGCTCAGGTCTCAGATAAATATCCAGGACCCAAAAGCCTTAGAGAGGGTTAACAAAAATAGATAGATGATGGAGGTGCTTCCAATTGGGTTTAGTTCTCTGTTGGGCTGCTTCTAGCTTGGATATCCTGCTTGCAGATGCCTCTTGGAAGCCACCATGAGAGGAACACATGTGGCTGCAGGATGTCCTGAACATACAGCTGAGCTGTCATTGTCCCTCATACCACCACTACTGGGGGGGACCGACTGTTGTATGCGATGGCCTCACAGACAATCACACCAGCAGGGGGCAGTGTGCTGCTCCACAGCAAAGGCAGGATTGAGGCGCTCACCCTGAGGTCTCCAGACACGAACACAGCCATTGTCCATGACCAAACTAAACCTGGATCATTGCTGAAGACAACCCAGTTACACTCGTGAGTGGTTCTGAAAGATACAGGGATGTAACGATGGCACAATCTGTCTCTGTATGGTGGACAACAAAACACTTGGAGCTGCTGGCGCTTGTCGGACGATCAGACGCTCCTCTTTAGTGGTGGTCTTTCGGGGGTCCTGAGCCTGGTCACCTTGTGTGCCCTCACACATTCACTGGCCCCAACACCTCCTAACAGTCTGGTCAGATGATCCTCTCTACTGGTAGTCTGTAGGGGGATCCTGAGCCTGGTCACCTTGTGTACCCTCACACATTCACTGGTCCCAACACCTAACAGTCTGGTCAGACACTCCTCTCTACTGGTGATCTGTAGGGGGCATCCTCAGCCTAGTTACCTTGTGTGCCCTTACCTCCTAACAGTCTGGTTAGGCCCTCCTTTCTACTAGTGATCTGTAGGGGGCGCCCAGAGCCGGTCACCTCGTGTGCCCCCATTCACTGGTCCCAACACCTCCTAACAGTCTGGTCAGACGGTCCTGTCTACTGGTGGTCTGTAGGGGGGTCCTGAGCCCGGTCACCTTGTGTGCCCTCACACATCCGCTGGTCCCAACACCACCTAGCAGTCTGGTCAGATGATCCTCTCTACTGGTAGTCTGTAGGGGGCTCCTGAGCCTGGTCACCTTGTGTGCCCTCACACATTCACTGGTCCCAACACCTAACAGTCTGGTCAGACACTCCTCTCTACTGGTGGTCTGTAGGGGGCATCCTCAGCCTAGTTACCTTGTGTGCCCTTACCTCCTAACAGTCTGGTTAGGCCCTCCTTTCTACTAGTGATCTGTAGGGGGCGCCCAGAGCCGGTCACCTCGTGTGCCCCCATTCACTGGTCCCAACACCTCCTAACAGTCTGGTCAGACGGTCCTGTCTACTGGTGGTCTGTAGGGGGGTCCTGAGCCCGGTCACCTTGTGTGTCCTCACACATCCACTGGTCCCAACACCTCCTAACAGTCTGGTCTGAACGGCCCGGTGGGGAACAATTCATCGATGCTACCATCTTTATGCTACCTCAATAATGCGCCCCTCTCAGACTCTGGTAACGGGGTGAAATCTCTTCTCTGCGTCGTAGAGGCATCTAGTGGTCAACAAGCTCCACACAAGTGGAAGAAGAGGTCACTACACACAAGGAGCCTCCGAGAGCCTCTTATAGGCCAAGGGGGGAACCACTTTTAGGGCCTCCGGTGACAAGACCGTCCATCTAATCACCACAACTCTCATCATTTACAGATCTGCCTGAGATGGAACTGCAGGAGGGTTCTGCAGCAAAATGACAACTTGTTCTTGGGGCGTAATTGTTTTTAGGAAGAGTACATTTTCCCTGTAGGTTCCTCTCTGTTCCACTGATCGAAAATACTCACCAAAACACATAAGTATGAAAGTAAGTGGCCTAAAGATAGGTTCCCATGTAATACATTTTTTTTTACTGCAGATCTCACACATCACATGCGTATGGTGCTGCAGATATGCTCAGGTTTTCGCCGTAGCGTTACAAAGGATGAAATTAACAACAAAAGGAATTTACCTGCTCTTTACTATGGATGACCCATCCTCAGGATAGGTCATCAACATCTGATCAACGAGGTTTGCTGCTCGGGATCCCTGCCATTCAGCTGAATGCAGAGACCATGGCACTTGAGTGAGTGCTGCAGTCTCTACTCAGGACTGGGATATCAAGTCCATCAGTCACTTGACTTGACATCAGCTCAGTCCTAATTAAGTGAAAAGCTTGAACTAAGCACAGCCACTATACAATGCACAGCGCTGTGTCTAGTATGGACTAAAATGATGGTGGTGCTCACCCAAGCACCGTGGTGCTGCAGTTAGCTGATCGACGGGGATCCTGAGCGACGGACCCCCACAGATCAACTGTTGATGACCTATCCTGAAGATAGGTCTTGGATCGTTTACTCCTAGAAAACCCCTTTAGCACTTCAAGTACTGGCCTATGGCCTTGGGAACTGAGCATTTTCTTTTCTAAATTTAACTTTTTCATCCACGGATTCTCAGAGCTATAACATTTTTTTCTATATTTCATAATCCTGGTTACCTGATCATATTTTTCTTACTTTTGGTTTAGCAGTTTTTAATTAATAATCACTCTGCCCTTGCTGTAATAGATATCTGCTCTGCATGCACTGACTCCCTGATTAACCTCTGTGTATGAGCACAAGTCAATCTGAAAAGAGAGAGAGAGAGATGCTGCCTGGAGCATTGATGAGAGAGAGGCGTGTCTCCCTGAACCAATGGGGCGACAGGAGGTGTGCCTCAGACCACCACAGAGACCCTGTAGGCTCTGTAGCTAAATCATAGTCACAGATCAAAAATTTGAGCCAAAAATCACAAAAAAGCAGCAAGCATTAAGGAAACTGAACAGCAGGTAAGTATCACCTATAGATATTGAATTAAAGGGGCTGTCCTACTTTTTACTATTGGTGACCTATCCTCAGGTTAGGTCATCAGTAGCAGATTAGCTGGGGTCTTCAATTTATATTCCCCAGAAATTCGCTGCTCCCCCAGGGTGGTCCTATTAATGGGACTCATCATGTAATACCAGTCTTGGCCACTGCACAATGTAAGGAGGTGACTGCTTTTGGCACAAAGATTACTCTGTACACACAATGACTGGCCCAAGGGAACAGCTAATTTGTTGAGGGACCCCTGCCCATCTGCTATTGATGACCTATCCTGAGCATAAGTCATCAATGGTAAAAAGTGAGAAACCCCTTTAAATATATTGTTTTTATCTGACAACTAGACATTCACATTAATGCTACAAGTAAACAGACTTGTTGTCAGACATAGTAGTCATGTATGTGCAGCTCTCATGTGACTGTCCCATCACAGAATTTTGTAATACTGACACAGCTTTTGCTTCTTTTTTATGTGACTAATATTATTTTCTACTTTGTAGATTTCAGACAGCTGGACTGGATATAACCTGGATGTCTTCTCTCTGCCCCACCACTACTGTGAGGATCTAGAGTGTGTCTTCATACCACATGGCGTCATAGTTGACAGGTATGTCCACCTTAGAGTTTCATGAGCGTCCAGCACCGTTTTGGTAGCATCTCCCAACGACTTCGGGTGTATGTATCACTCGCCTCATCTCAATTGTTTCCTATTTCATTTCCTTTCCGTAGTTATTGTCACAGATACATTGGAGCAGATGTACGAATATATGCATAAAAATATTGACAAGTATGACGTCTTGTTCACCATATTTATGAAGCTCTTCCATCACTCTTGTTAACAGATGGACGAGGGTTCAAAGTGTGACTCATTTGCTCAGATTTCCTATCACTTTTCTTCTCATCTGTGTTATTTTCATCAATCCAAAAATGTAACACAAAGATGTGCAGAAAGGACAAAACAACTACAGCCCTAGGGACAACACCTGCATGGGGTTTGTGTGGGGTTCTTCTTCAGAGCAGTAGACTTAAAGTTCATACATTTATTAAGAAGAAAAACAAACATAGGAAGAACATACAAGCTCCATGCAGATGTTGTCCATAGTTGGATTTGAACCTAGGACCCCAGCGCTGAAAGGCAACAATTGAACCACCACCATGTTGTTACATACTACTTTGAGGGGTATTGATAATGTTCTGGTTCGGCTCCAAACTGAACTTTTCAAAAGTTTGCTCAACACTAAAACGGACCCAACAAGTCATCCACTTCTTCACATAGCAATGGCCAACAAAAGATTCCTCATTCTTTTACAGTTTGAGAAATACAGCCTAATGATGATTTCTGAGACTTCCCTTGACAATGGGTACGACAAGATCATCAAGGTCACTCTTTTTAGCTGCTGTTGACTATTACCAGTGAAATTTATGTTAAAGGACTTTTCTGGAACTCCTCAATATCCGATATGTGGGGGTTTGCTGCTTGGGTCCCCCTCAGATTAGCTGTTTGATGAGACCACTGCATTCGGTGGAGCTCTGTAGCCTCTTCTCAGGCCAGTGACGTCTTATTCATTCATCACATAGCCTAAAGGGGCATTCCATACAAGTGGATCATACTGAGCAGACACCACCACCATGAAACCCTTTCCCTAGTATGACTAATAGTCAGCATGCAACTATGCAGCATAGAGAGAGACAGCAACCAGCAATCTCTGCACAATGTGCATTAACCCTTGTCCTGCATAGCGACAGGTCTGACCTTGTGTCGCGGCCACCATGCCACGACGCTGTCGGGACCGACAAGCCGCGACACAGGGGCCTTTTGAAGTCTTTCATTAAATATAAAAAAAATATATTTGGCATCACGGCGTCCATATAAGTCTAATTTATTAAATAACACATCATTTATCCCACACGATGAACAACGTCAGCAGAAAAAAAAAACACCAGAATTGCACTTTTTTTTTTCACGCTGTCTCCAAGAAGAAAATGTATAAAAAAGCAATCAAAAAGTCACATGAACTCCAAAATGGTACCAATAGAAACTACAGGATGTTCCGCCAGAAATGAGATTTCAGTCAACCATATCAACAGAAAAATTGTTATTAGTCATAGCTGCCGAAAATAGTTGCACTTTATGAAAGCAATACCATAAAAGTTGAAACCATATAAATTTGGCATCATCGTAGTTGTCCTTACCCGCAGAATAACGCTATCATGTCGTTTTTGCCACACTGTGTAAGCCGGTGAAGTTTTTTAGTACATTTTACAGTTCATTAAATGGTGCCATTTGAAAAATACAACTTGTCCCGCAAAAAAACAACAAGCCGTCATGCAGCTACATAAACAAGAAAACAAAGTTATGTTTTTTGGGGGGTTTTTTGAAAGCGAGGAGAAAAAACTAAAAGTAGTTTTAAAAAAGTCTGCATCATTAAGGGGTTAAGGCGCAGCTCACCTTATAACCAGAGGGATACAGTGTGCGATGTTCACTGGAATTCCATTGTAGCCGAGCCTTTTCATATCAGAGTCGCTACTTTGTTTCTCTATACTTTCTTTTAACAATAGCCTGTATCTTGAAAGATGGCGGCGGCTCTGATGTCCCGACGGCCCCGGAGACGCTTTCATCTCTTACCTTTGATGAGGACAATACCGTCACGTCCCGTAACCTCTGTTACAGTTCCATTAATATTCTTACCATCAGCTGACGACTCGCCTTCTGCGTTCGTCGGTCATAATTGAGGCTCGGAGACATTTATCGTGTTTTTGTTTTGCAGGATAGAAAGGTTGGCCAACGATATTATGAAAGACATCGGAGACAATCGCATCACCGTCCTCTGCGTGCTGAAAGGAGGCTACAAGTTCTGTGCTGATCTCGTGGAGCAAATCAAGAGCCTGAGCCGCAATTCCGAGAGGTTTATCTCCATGCGAGTGGACTTCATCAGGCTGAGAAGTTACTGTGTAAGTCAACTGCTGTTATTTTAGAAGGGTTTTACCTCTTTCACCTGCGTATAATAAAACAAAGCCGTGAGTGTGCGGAACGTCGTTTGGTCGCCCAACTATCCTTGGAAATTTAGGTTTGTGACAAAATGGAGATTACTCCAAAGTAAACTAAAAGTTTCGTATACCGTATATACTGGAGTATAAGCCGAGTTTTTTTAGCACATTTTGAATTCCCCCGCCGTCAGCGCTGTATAACTAAGCGCTGTGATTGGATCGAGCGCCAGCCAATCACAGACGGCACTCCATCATTCACAGCCATTCAGTGACTGACATCACTGAATGACCGTGATTGGTTTATCGAGCACCAGCTGTGATTGGCTGGCGCTCGATCCAATCACAGCGCTTAGTTACACAGTGCTGATGGCGGGGGAATTGAAAGCTGAGCAGTAAGATGACAGCGAGGAATATTCTCAAGCAGCTTGCCGCACCGCCGGGGAGATCATTGTGCCAGCGACATAGACGCCATCTGGGAGGTGAGGATTGCATTTTTTTTTTACCTAGTATATACTCGAATATAGCTAGGCTTATGCTCAAGTCAATAAGTTTTACCAGTTTTTTGTGGTAAAACTTATTTACTCGGGTCGGCTAATACTCGAGTATATACGGTAACTAGTTTTAAGTGGGTTGGCTCCCAAAGCAACCTTGTCCATATAATGCTCTGATGCATCATATTGGAGGGATGGGGGAATAAGTCAGAAAGATAGAAAGATGTGAGGTTTTTTTTCTTTTTCATTTGTTTTTTTGGGTGTATTTCCCCCTCTCTATGACATACAAGCGCCATGTATCTGTACATTTCATGGCTGGCCAGTAATTTAAAATGTATGTCTAGATGTGCTCTTGGGACTTTGAGCCCATATCGATTGGTTGCTCCTTTTTCTAAAAGTGTTGTTTTTGTGAGACTTTCCCCTTTAAAGGAGAGCTCCATGTGTAGGAAAGTGATACAATAGGGGGCAATAGTTGCACTCCCCTGGAATGGCAGCACGGCAAACGGTCTGTCAGCTGCAGCCACCGCTGGCCACACTGGTAGCGAATCGGTGACAGGGAGGAAAAGTGGAGGGGACACGATGCCTCTGAAACAATATGGAAAGGTCCTGGATACAAGAACAAAGCTTTACCAAACTAGTGGCACAACGCATTTCAACATCAGATTACTGCCTTCCTCAGGCCACTTAACCTGAAGTTCAATTAAACAGTCTGAAGCGATTTAAAAAGTGCAGGAGGGAGGTGTCCACATGGCATCACATGGCTCGCCCCCGTAGCCCCAGGAAGATGACAGACAATCATTTTGGAAACTCCTCTTCATATAGCCTATTAGCAAGTTAATATAGGGGGTCTATCAGGGACTTACATATAATTCAAGGGGCCCCATGCCAAAACTTTGAATTAGAACCCTTCTCCCAAAACAAAATAATTTGGATATGGTTTTGCAGTGAGTCAGACCTAGAAGGTGTTAGGCAGCAAGGGAAAATGAGATGGTAGTCACAGTGGCTCTGCTGCTCCTCCTGGCAGAGTGGAAAAATGCCAGTCTTAAAGTCTAACTATACAGGGGTAAAAATATAGGCAGATATTATGGCCTGCTACCCGTGGAGTCGGGCAGGGGAAGGTGTTAGTTTGTTGTAATGCCAGTCCGTATATGAGTATGGACCCTTTCCGGACAAAAATAATAAAATATAAAAAGTGAAGAACTAAACAATAATAGGGGTAGTAGTCCTTGCTCTCCTGTAGTGTCATGTGGTACCTCAGTGCAGATGTTGTGGTTGATGGGAAGCACTCCACTTAAATGGTGAAAACCATTTAAGGCTGCCTGTCCACGGGCTTACTGAGATCCCGCAGCAGATCTCCACCGCGGTAGCCGCCGCTGGGGAGCAGGAGACAGCTGACGGTCCTCCACACTGTGCCTGTCTGACAGACAGATAGGCTCACTGCAGAGAATCGCAGCAAATCGCGGCATGCCACCATTTGTCATCCACAAGTGGAGAATCATAGCGATCATAGTGGACAGGGGGGGCTGCGCTTTCCATAGCAACGCTATGAAAAGCGTTCACTGCATTCTCCACTGCCGGATTAACACTGCGGGGACACATTGAAAATTTGCCCGTGGACAGGAGCCATTGGCAGTGAGAGGGGAAATCATTGAACTTGCAGCAGTAAATCAATTTACATTACAATCATTGGACGCAGATGATGAGTTAAATTTCCAGATATTGAATCCTTTGAATTACGCTTTCAGACATGGATCACTTCTGAAATTGTCTCAGGGAACTGATATTAACTTCCAGCTTTGCTCCCTGGCTCTGACTGTTGCATTAAACATGACTTGCTGAATTGATTTCCTTTATTTCCTTCCCTTGTCTGTCCTTTCGCTTTCTCTCCTCTCACTGCTAAACGTTTCTTGTAATTCTCCTTGTTCCTCCCCAGTCTCTATCTCTGGACTGTCTTCTCTCAGCTATCTCCAGGACTAGACTGACTAACCCCGCCCACTCTCTACCTTTTATACAATCCCTCTTCACTAATCTTGAGCTAAAGGAAATCTGACTATCCAATCCCAATTGTAGCTAGGGGTGACTGACAGGTGTTGGAGCAGGCTAGGGTGTATTCTGTAAAGTGATGTAGGGTTAGGTAACAGACACATCTAATTCACACACTTAAAGTCATACACACATATTTACATAACAGTGGCTGTGGGACCCCAACTCTGGGGTACTGCACTATCTCTAGTAATGCTGTGGACTTGGAAAGAGCGGTTCAACTCTAGTAAACCTCTAAATAACACAGTCGCCAAATAATAGTCAGATACCAGGTTTACACAGTGGTAGTGATTACAGTTCTGTTACCTCCAATGAGCACCAGTGATGTCTCCTCTGATTTGAGTAGTCAATTTTCATTTTTTTTTTGTAATTTATTTGGGCCCAGACTGCCATGAAGACTTCTAGCCACGAATCGTCTCTGTACAGTCTCTCCATTCTGGCACTACCCCCAATTCCTCTCTGTACCCCTTCTGTGGCCCCACTAAGTGCTAGTACCCCCTTACAGCCCCTAAAATGTATAGTGCCTGCTCTGTATGTCCCACACCCCCTTACCTGAAAGCCTGGCCAGCAGGACAAGCCTCTTTGTAACTAACAGTCTTGCTAATCTGGTAGCTGCTTTTCTCGGTGCAGTGGCTGCCGCCTCCTCCCTTCTCCAGCAGTACTATACCGAGAGCAGGAGAGACAGGGAAGAGTCGACCTCTGCACTGAGAGAAGCAGCCACCAGACCTTAAGACTGTAAGTTACAAAGACATTTGTGCTTCTGAATGGACTTTTGGGGAGGACCCAGCAAACCGGTTGGACGGGGCCATTCTGCCTTGGGCCCCTCTGTGCATCGGGCCCCATAGCAGTTGTGCTGTCCGCCTACATTGGCCACATGCCACTGGGTGCTCTGTCCAAGATTCTCAGTTCTTGTAGAGAGTAGTTAAAGGGAACCTGTCACCCGCTTGTAAAATCAGCACACCGGCCGAACATCTGACTCTTTTCCCAGTCCCATGCACACTCTCCTATGCAGGTCTATGGGATACTGCGCACCCAGGACTCTGAAAAGAGTCAGATTTTTGGGGTTGTCCTAAGCATAGAACCACTTTTAGTTATAAGAACAAAGGAACTCCAAGGTCTGTTTGGCTCTTTCCCTAAATAATGGTATTTCTGTCACCTTTCGTGGAGTACTAAGCAATATGCCATTAGTTACCATCAGGAAAAACAACTCTAAGCCCCGGGTACAAGGCATGTGCATGATCATTGCTAGTATTGAGCGAACCAAAATAGTCGAACCCTGACAAGTCGTCTTCTTCTTCTTTTCGTCCTGAGTCGTTGTCTTCTCCGTCATCATTTACTTCTCCACTGTCGTCTTCTCCTTCTCCGCCGTTGTCTTCTTCCACACAATCGTCTTCTCCTTTTCTTTCTCTGCTGTCGTCTTTGCCTTAAAGAGGTTGTCTATGGTTAGAAAAACATGGCTGCTTTCTTCCAAACACAGCGCCACCCTTGTCCATGGGTTGTTTCTGGTATTGCGGCTCAGCTCCCATTCACTTCAATGGAGCTGAGCTGCAAAAACACACACAGCCATATGAACAAGGGTGGTACCGTGTTTGAAAGAAAGCAGCCATGTTTTTCTAGCCCTAGACAATCCCATCTAAATAGCTCAACAGTCCTTAGATACCCTCCTAGGTGACCTAAGAGTGTAATACAGGACGTTTATGGCTCTTAGACAGTGTTATACACCAGTTTTAGGGGTATTGGTGAAGTTCCAGTTCAGTTCAAACTAATTCAGACCCAACCAAACTTTTTGCTGAAACTCTACGAACCTCCCAGACTGAAGTTTTGAATAGTTCGCTCATTACTAGTCCTCATTATTATATCAGGCATTCTCCCCTATTTCCAGTATATCAGATATCCAGGATCTGTCAAGAACGCACTCCAGCGGTAAAACCTCTCCCAGACGTCGACAATGTTCACCTGCTTTTTGGAATTTCCAGCAGTTTCAGTATTTTCCCTGCATACACCTTCCCTGCGGGTTTGTCTTGTTTTTGCTATAAGTAGTTAGTAATTTCTCCATCTAACGAGGTTTGACTATTTCATCTTGCTTCTCTTGCTGATTTGTCCAATGTTCTCGCATGTGTAGTCGTTGGGCTGTGAAAACCTTGGTGACTAAGAGATCTGCGATGACTCAGGTATGAGTGCGCCTGTAATCTCCGGCTAATACCCTCATCTTGTTTTATTTAGAATGACAAGTCTACAGCAGACCTGCAGATAATTGGAGGGGAGGACCTGTCCAAATTGACTGGAAAGGTATTTACTGCATCATTTCACCATAATATAAAGTGACTCCACTTAAACCGCTCCACCTTCCCGCTGCACGACAAAAGACTATTCACTCGCTGTATCCTACAGAACCCATACTGAACGGACGGGATAAAAGCAAAGTACTATGTTTCCCCGAAAATAAGACACTGTCTTATATTAATTTTTTCCCCCAAAAGAGGTGCTAAGTCTTATTTTTGGGGAATACCTTATCTTGCGTACCTAGCAGGCTCGGTCCAGGTCCCTCCTGCTGCTCTCCAGAGCCCCAGTGCAGTTCCTGCAGTCCTCGGCCGCCCACACAGGATCACTTCCTGGTTAAGGGATTTATAAATCCCGCCTCCTTGAAACGATGGCTGTGATTGGTTATTCTAGTGTTGCTCAGCAAATCAACGCAGCGCTCGATGAACCAATGCGATGGCTGTGATTGGTTCTTCAATCGCTGCTCAGCTAATCAATGCAGCACTAACCATTGCCAGCCTGTTTCCAGGAGAATTAATATGGCCACCATTACAGCTCCCACAAGCATTGTGTCTCAGTGGTTGTCATGGATGAGCACTATCCATACACCCTAATAGGGTGTGACCAACAGTCATCCATCAGTAACGTGTGTGTAGTTGTGCATATGCAAATAAGGGAGATGAAACAGTACCTCCACAGTGCCACCTATTGGAAGGCAGCAATACCTAAAGTCAATGTTAGACTCTTTATACAAGCCTTGCAACAATGACCAGGAATTGCAAGCAACATCAAACTCCATATACAGACAGCTGTTTCAGTGTTTTTGCCCTTCATCAGTGTATAGTAGGAGTCTGACTTTGCTAGTGAGAGGCCTGGGATGGGGATCAGAAACGCTATATTTTCTCCTTTGGGAGAGCACCTAGACGGTGAGTGAGGAGACTTAACAGGCCATTTACACTCCTCTGGGTAATATGCAAATAAGGGAGATGAAACAATACCTCCACAGTGCCACCTATTGGAGGGCAGTAATACCTAAAGTCAATGTTAGACTCATATGTGCATGGCTCTGACTTTTCTTTCAATTCCTGGTCATTGTTGCAAGGCTTGTATAAAGAGTGTAACCTTGACTTTAGGTATCGCTGCAACAACCAGGGCTATAGTGAGGTTGTTGTGCCCCCCGAGGACACCGTAAGGTGAAACATGTTGGGGCGACTATAGGTTAGACTTTTAATAGGGTTTTGGTGGCGCTGACCTACAAATTTTTACATAGGCTTTTGGAAGTTGGCCATCCATGCGTATGTTTAAGTGTGTGTATGCACAATCACACACACCTTACTGATTGATGACTGCGGGTCACAGTCCCTTTATTTGCCCCTTTTTGATTTTGCCCTTGTCCATTTTGAATAATAAAGCATTTATACTTTAGTAGATATTACCTTTGGGTATTTTTTGCCTTTGGCAATTAGAATTCTGTTAAGGCTATATAAAGCCCCTGGGCATGCTTGCTGGACCATGTGTTCGCAGCCAGGAGCACCCTGCTACTGAAAGTGTTCTTCAATGCCAAGGAAGCGTTATCACTCGCATGGCGGCGCAGGACAGGGACGACTTTTTGAGCAAAGAAATGGCAGCTGGGCATCCGATACTGTGGGTTAGCATAGAGCATGGCACTGCGGAAAGAGTCTGTGTCAACTAGCCTGAAGGGCAGCATCTGCCAGCAGCTGTGTAATGCTTGTATTCAGGCTCCACGCTCATGGATGGTTGGGGTAGTGTTCTCTTTTATGTTCCCATAGCTGGGGGATGGAGGGCTGCTGACCTGTGACACAATGGAATATGGGGTAGATGTAAATGTCGGTGAAGGTGGTGGCTCAACTTCTAGTCTCTAGTCTCATGGCCGCCTACTGCAGACAGACTGCTGTGTGTCTGTAACTTGGAGCAAGAGGGCCCTAGCTTTAGGAGACAGCGGGGATGAGCAGCAGGCCTTTTCACAGTGGCACTACTGCCTCCCACCCGGAGGGGAGCCAGAGACACGTCCAGGGTGCCTGAGGGGAGGCTTGAAAAAGGGGAAAGCTTGGAGGATAACCCATAAAATACATTACTTCTTAGTCCTTGTGTCACGGGTGATGCCACCATTCCTTCCTGTGCGGTGAAATGATAGTCCACACGTACAGATGAAAAAAATGCCAGGAACGGTCGGCAATGTTGCTTTACTTGTAAACTCCAACAGTAACAGTTCAGTGATACATATGCCAATATACAGCATGGGTGCAAGTAAAGCGGGTGGTGAGGTAGAACACAGGATGAATACTGAGCCCACAGTCCTAGTTATCTGTGAAGCTCCACTCCTGGACAACAACACACTTCTGTTTCCTCCAGACTCTCAACCTGTCAACACTCATGCATTCAAGCATCTCTCAATGCTGTGTGGCGATCTCCTCCTTCTCTCTCTCACTCTTTAGGCTGCGACCTTCTGAGGGTAGTAGTCCTCCAGCACCCATAAGGCCATCCTATCGGCCTTCTCCATTTCTGGGCCTCAGTAGGACAAGGCATGGTTTCTCCTACAGCGTGGTAGGCTCCAGACAGATTCTCCTTGCAGACTAGACAAGACTGACTAGCTAGACTCTCTGCAACAACAACTCCCTCCACTCACACTCCGCAAACACTAATATATGGCATGGTCAGGTGACCACAGACTCACACCACAAAAGGATACATTGCTTGACATAGACAGCTCACTCGCAGACATTAACTCTTTCATTCCTGCAGAGGTGCAACACATACTTCATGCATACAGAAGTTGCAGACAATACAAAGACACGAGACAAACATGAAAGGCATTCTGAAGTGGCCTATAGGTTTGGGCCACCACACCTCCAATGGAACCTGTATAAGTTCTCTGCTGGTATACAAGCTTTCACACCAGCAGCAATATATCCTCTGTAGAATATCTGTCCCTAACAACAGGCCACGTATTATAAAACTGGCGCAGCTTCTCTGTCCTGCGCTCAACTGTAAAACGGCCGCTGGTTACACTGTGCCTGTGTTATATATGTCCAGATCATGTGATGCAGGCGTCCACTGAAACTGCTGCCCATATGCAGGATGGAGGACCTATCAGAACCCTGGCTGCTGATTGGCTGCACATTGACCTCTGCAGTAGAAATTATGGGAAATTTTGATTTTTCTGTGATTTTCGCCAAAAATCAGTTTGGACTTACCTGATTTGTCTTTGCGAAAATTGGGACGATCATGTCGTCCGGCCGATCAAGATGAGCAACACTACTGCCTGACAACTCTCCCCACGTGTTGGTCGTACACACTCGTTGAGCGCAATGGAGAAGTGGAAGCTGATGCTGGTAACCAGCTGCACCTCTGCATACAAAGCACATATTCCGGACAGACGTTCTATAAGCCGCTTGCAGACAGAGACATCAAAAACTATAAAGTATATTAGAAAGTTGTATAAGCTATATTGTGATATAAAACTGCATTAACATAAAATGAGAATCTCTTCGAGTGTCGTCAAGGATTAGAAACAAGACATAAACTTTTCAGGATTTTTTTTTTTCAAAAACAGCGCCACTATTGTCCATGGCCGTATCTGGTATTGCACAACCTATAGATAAGAGTGGCGCTGCTTTAGGAAAAAAGGCAGATCTTTAGTTATGTAATCCAAGCCACCTCCTTTATAACGCTGCTGGAGTGAACATCCCAACACTGACTTTGTGTTTTCTCTTTTCTGCAGAATGTGCTGATTGTGGAGGTAAGCTACCGACTTTAACATTTCCAGACCTCTTCGCTTTTTCGCTGACAGGGCAGCGGTATCGCGCTACCGTAGGATCAGACCACTTCCATGATCCTGGCCCCTATAACAAGAGGAATAAATTGTGTTCCCTATTTGCTAAGTATTGAGGGGCGCCCCAAACCTTACTGCTGCCTGAAGTGAAGTGTGAAATGCCCCCCCCCTCAAAAAAAAATTACCAAAACCTACTTTTACAGGCATTGAAAGCACCAATACACAAAATACCCAACACATATTTGAACTATTAAGACAGAGTAATAGCGCCCCCTATTGCAGCCCCAATAGTAACCTTCTTAATGGCCCCAGTAGTTATAGGGGTCCCAATAGTGGCTCCAGTAGAATTAACCTTTTCCAATCCAATTTGTATCCTGGTCTTCCTAGGGGGCTTACTCTTTATCTGCCGTTATACAATGGCGCTATCTGCTGGCTAAAGCCAGTACTGCATGAGGTGACACGTTTAATAGGCTCCGACAGCAGAGAGGCTGGCAATATACAGTAAGAGAACCCCGTCTTCTAATATCGGAGCTGTACAGCCTTAAATCGTAAGGTCTTCAGACGTCAGACAGTGGATTGGAAAGGGTTAGTGTCCCCCATAGTGTCTTCAATAGTACTAGTGTTCCTGGCTGGGTCTCTGGCCAGGCGGCAACCCAACAGGCATTCTACTCATTAAGTCCGCAGTTCTGGTCCAGCCGCATGCGCCGCTGCTAAGTCTATGACCCTGCGTACGGGCGGAAGTCTGCATGCAAGAACGCAGACGCAAGACAAAGAGTTTAGGGGTCACAGACTCAGCAGCGGTAAAGGGCCCGCACTGATCCCCTAGTTATAGCCTTGGGGATGACTTCATTTGGTAGGAGGGCCCCTTTAAGGCAGCCAATGCCCATGTTATAAATCAGGTTGATCGTATAGGAATATGTGTTTGCCTTTCCCTCTCGCTGAGGCTTTCATCATATTTGATGGCTTCTAGAGCTCCTCACACTCGGCATAAACGGCACATTAGGCCAGTTTGCACTTCAGAAGGATTTCTCTGATCGTTTGCTCCGCTGGTATTTATTGTACTGTGTGATAATTGGATGTGACGGGACGACACTGAGCTCCGCTCTCCGCCATGTGAAGTCCTTCCATTACTGTGTTACATAATGATGATGAACTTCTGTCGCCTGTAGAGCTCCTTATAATACGTGTTAAATAGCGGAGGCGCCTGGACTATCTGATCTCCGTGCCTTCTGAAAGCTGCTCTGCTCTATGGAAGGAAATTCTCGCAAGTTACTCAGCCTTTGTTTGTCACCGAAAATGCAATTTTACCATTTCTACACCATTTTTGCAGCATTTTGAGGTGTATGTTAATCACATATAAAGGGGTTGTTCATTTGCAAACCATTAATAATCTATCCTTAGGATAGACCAAGAGTAGATTGGTGGGGGACTGCAGCCCAGGACCCTTACTTGATAAGCTGTTCTGTGCTTGTGCACTGAGCTAATTTCTGCAGGAAGCAGACAGCTCTGCTTTCACTGTAGTGACCAGGCTTGGTATTGCAGGCCAAGTTCCCATTGAAGTGAATGGGTGTAATACCAAGCCTGGCCACCATAGGTTGAATGGAGCTGTTTGCTTCTTGCAGACATCAGTCCAATGCATGAGTGTATTGGCCCAACAAACAAGGGTCCCGGGCAGCGGACTGCCACCAATCGAATATTGATGGCCTACCCTAAGAATAGGCCATTAATAGTTTACTACTCAACAATCCCTTTAAGAGCATATAGTAAAAGCCACATGCAGGTTTTTGATGCACTTTTCAATGTGCTTTACCTGTAGAAACCTCTCGTCTGAAAACCGCACTGCAAAACCATACACCGCAAAATGCTGCAAAAACAAGGTAAAACGACGCTAGAATCAGCGCGTGGAAACACGTCAGAATTGGCAAATTAAGTGAAAATGACAATATTTCTGAGTGTCCCCATTGTAGCCTGCACTCTCCGGGCACGGACAGGTACAGTAATGGTGGAGACAAAGGGGGCAGCTGCCCAGAAACCGCAGCTACCTGGACTCAGTCGGATGGCAGTGAAGGGTCACAGATATCCGGTTTTGGAAAAGCTGTAAATATGATAAAACAATAAGGAACCGCCACCCCTCTGGGGATCCAGCGTTGCAGCATCTGCGGTCCCCCGCTGGGATCTATTTACAGGTGGCTTCCGGTGACGTTTTGTACTGCTGATGATCGCTGCAGCCAATTACTGTCCATGGTGGTCATGTGCCATAGCCCTGACATCTTGGCCCCATTACCAGTAGGTCCGGGGGGGTTAAGCTCCCTCCCCTCTCAAGGAATAAGACACTGAGGGTCAAAGGACTGACGTCTTACCTCTGTTGTCGAAGTGGGAGCAAAGGATTTCTGCTGTGGGAAGATCCTGTAGGCCAGTGGTGGGAAAACGCCAAATCCCTGGTCACACTGGTTGAGTTTGGCTCTAAATACAGTACCAGAACCTAGCTCATAACATGAATACAGCACTAGAACCCAGCTCATAACATGAATACAACACCAGAACCTAGCTCATAACATGAATACAGCACTAGAACCCAGCTCATAACATGAATACAACACCAGACCCTAGCTCATAACATGAATACAGCACCAGACCCTAGCTCATAACATGAATACAGCACCAGAACCTAGCTCATAACATGAATACAGCACCAGAACCTAGCTCATAACATGAATACAGCACCAGAACCTAGCTCATAACATGAATACAGCACCAGAACCTAGCTCATAACATGAATACAACACCAGAACCTAGCTCATAACATGAATACAGCACCAGAACCTAGCTCATAACATGAATACAGCACCAGAACCTAGCTTATAACATAAATACAGCACCAGAACCTAGCTCATAACATAAATACAGCACCAGAACCTAGCTCATAACATAAATACAGCACCAAAACTCCTCCCCCTCCCAAAAAAAAGAAAAAAATATATATATATTTTAACGCAGCAGGCCTAAATGCAGCAGTTCAGCTTTAGTAGACCTAAAAATAATAGTTACCATATATTGTACTCCTAGACCAGCTCTACATGGTGAAAGTGATTGCAGCTCAGTTATTTCCAGTGATTACAGGTGATGTCTTTGTATTTGTTTTCCTCTTTAGTGGCCTTGACCACCATTGAGCGTACTACCAGCCATGACTCCCCTCTGCACACTCTCCTTAACCAACTGCTGCAATCTCTAATCAACCTTTCATCGGTGCCCCATAGTAACAATGTGCCCACTGTGGCCCTACTTAGTAATAGGACCCTCCAGGTAATCTCACGTAGTAAAAGACTACCTTGCGGCCCCAAATAGTAATAACGACCCCCTCCGTAGCCCCACTTAGTAGTAGAATTCCCCTGGGTACCCCCTCTTGTGGCACAGAGTGCTAAGGCAGCAGCATAGCGGTTCTAAGCTCTCATTCATGGCCTGAAGGTTGCAAGTTCCATCCCCACCTGGTTCAGGTAAGCAGCTCAAGGCTGACTCAGCCTTCCATCCTTCCAAGGTCAGTGAAATGAGCACCAAACATGCTGTCGGGTAATAAATAAATAACCTGAAGGCGCTGCGGAATAAGTTGGTGCTATACAAATAACAAGATTAATTTTTTTATTTAATAGCAACCCCTTTGTAGCCCCAAATAACAATATTGACCCCCATGGCGCCTCCACCTAGTAATAGCACCCACTCTGCACCCCCAAATAGTAATAGTGACCTACCTCTGCAGCCCCACTTAGTAGTAGCATCCCTTTGTACCCCCGATTAGTAATAGGACCCTCTAGGAACTCTCATACATGTTTAGAGCTGCCTGACCCGGCTCCTAAAACTCCACCTGCTGGAAAGGGTTAAATCCTTCCCACACTCACTCATTGGCTGCAGTCGGAGTCCCCTTGTGATCTCCGCATGGCACATAGTAGCTTATTCCCTCTTCCCCCGCCCGGCTCCAGAACTCAGTGAACTCTGGGCAACACAACCCAGTGGAGGTGAGCAATGAAGAAGGGCAATGCGGAAATGGCAAGGGGACTCCGACTGCAGCCAGTGAGTGAGTGTGTTCAAGAATTTAACCCTTCCCAGCAGGTGGCGTTTTAGGAGTAGGGGCAGGCAGCCTTGGATAAAAAAGAGGGTGGCTGGTGGTACCCCACTCATCTAGGCGGAGTGATGTGCCCTGTGCCGTCGCACACCCCAGATGTTGGCACTGCCAGGAATCCACACTGGTTCCACATAATGGTTGGCCATGAAAGGTCTTCATTTAACAGCAACAATACGAGGCTTCAGGTTCTCGGTCTTAGTTTGCTTCAAGAGCTGGATGTAAGTTGCGTAGGGACGCCTGCAGTAGGGAGGCACAAGGAATTTAGGGACGCCTGCAGTAGGGAGGCACAAGGAATTTAGGGACGCCTGCAGTAGGGAGCCTCAAGGAATTTAGGGACGCCTGCAGTAGGGAGGCACAAGGAATTTAGGGACGCCTGCAGTAGGGAGGCACAAGGAATTTAGGGACGCCTGCAGTAGGGAGGCACAAGGAATTTAGGGACGCCTGCAGTAGGGAGGCACAAGGAATTTAGGGACGCCTGCAGTAGGGAGGCTCAAGGAATTTAGGGACGCCTGCAGTAGGGAGGCACAAGGAATTTAGGGACGCCTGCAGTAGGGAGCCTCAAGGAATTTAGGGACGCCTGCAGTAGGGAGGCACAAGGAATTTAGGGACGCCTGCAGTAGGGAGGCACAAGGAATTTAGGGACGCCTGCAGTAGGGAGGCACAAGGAATTTAGGGACGCCTGCAGTAGGGAGGCACAAGGAATTTAGGGACGCCTGCAGTAGGGAGGCACAAGGAATTTAGGGACGCCTGCAGTAGGGAGGCACAAGGAATTTAGGGACGCCTGCAGTAGGGAGGCACAAGGAATTTAGGGACGCCTGCAGTAGGCAGGCACAAGGAATTTAGGGACGCCTGCAGTAGGGAGGCACAAGGAATTTAGGGACGCCTGCAGTAGGGAGGCACAAGGAATTTAGGGACGCCTGCAGTAGGGAGGCACAAGGAATTTAGGGACGCCTGCAGTAGGGAGGCACAAGGAATTTAGGGACGCCTGCGGTACGGGAGGCTCAAGGAATTTAGGGACGCCTGCGGTACGGGAGGCTCAAGGAATTTAGGGACGCCTGTGGTACGGGAGGCACAAGGAATTTAGGGACGCCTGCAGTAGGGAGGCACAAGGAATTTAGGGACGCCTGCGGTACGGGAGGCTCAAGGAATTTAGGGACGCCTGCGGTACGGGAGGCTCAAGGAATTTAGGGACGCCTGCAGTAGGGAGGCACAAGGAATTTAGGGACGCCTGCGGTAGGGAGGCACAAGGAATTTAGGGACGCCTGCAGTAGGGAGGCTCAAGGAATTTAGGGACGCCTGCAGTAGGGAGGCTCAAGGAATTTAGGGACGCCTGCAGTAGGGAGGCACAAGGAATTTAGGGACGCCTGCAGTAGGGAGGCTCAAGGAATTTAGGGACGCCTGCAGTAGGGAGGCACAAGGAATTTAGGGACGCCTGCGGTACGGGAGGCACAAGGAATTTAGGGACGCCTGCGGTACGGGAGGCTCAAGGAATTTAGGGACGCCTGCGGTACGGGAGGCTCAAGGAATTTAGGAACGCCTGCGGTACGGGAGGCTCAAGGAATTTAGGGACGCCTGTGGTACGGGAGGCACAAGGAATTTAGGGACACCTGCAGTAGGGAGGCTCAAGGAATTTAGGGACGCCTGTGGTACGGGAGGCACAAGGAATTTAGGGACGCCTGCAGTAGGGAGGCACAAGGAATTTAGGGACGCCTGCAGTAGGGAGGCACAAGGAATTTAGGGACGCCTGCAGTAGGGAGGCACAAGGAATTTAGGGACGCCTGCAGTAGGGAGGCTCAAGGAATTTAGGGACGCCTGCAGTAGGGAGGCTCAAGGAATTTAGGGACGCCTGCGGTACGGGAGGCTCAAGGAATTTAGGGACGCCTGCAGTAGGGAGGCACAAGGAATTTAGGGACGCCTGCAGTACGGGAGGCACAAGGAATTTAGGGGCGCCTGCAGTAGGGAGGCTCAAGGAATTTAGGGACGCCTGCGGTACGGGAGGCACAAGGAATTTAGGGACACCTGTGGTACGGGAGGCACAAGGAATTTAGGGACGCCTGCAGTAGGGAGGCACAAGGAATTTAGGGACGCCTGCAGTAGGGAGGCTCAAGGAATTTAGGGACGCCTGCCGTACGGGAGGCTCAAGGAATTTAGGGACGCCTGTGGTACGGGAGGCTCAAGGAATTTAGGGACGCCTGCAGTAGGGAGGCACAAGGAATTTAGGGACGCCTGCAGTACGGGAGGCACAAGGAATTTAGGGACGCCTGCAGTAGGGAGGCACAAGGAATTTAGGGACGCCTGCAGTAGGGAGGCTCAAGGAATTTAGGGACGCCTGCGGTACGGGAGGCACAAGGAATTTAGGGACACCTGTGGTACGGGAGGCACAAGGAATTTAGGGACGCCTGCAGTAGGGAGGCTCAAGGAATTTAGGGACGCCTGCAGTAGGGAGGCACAAGGAATTTAGGGACGCCTGCAGTACGGGAGGCACAAGGAATTTAGGGACGCCTGCAGTAGGGAGGCACAAGGAATTTAGGGACGCCTGCAGTAGGGAGGCTCAAGGAATTTAGGGACGCCTGCGGTACGGGAGGCACAAGGAATTTAGGGACACCTGTGGTACGGGAGGCACAAGGAATTTAGGGACGCCTGCAGTAGGGAGGCACAAGGAATTTAGGGACGCCTGCAGTAGGGAGGCTCAAGGAATTTAGGGACGCCTGCGGTACGGGAGGCTCAAGGAATTTAGGGACGCCTGTGGTACGGGAGGCACAAGGAATTTAGGGACGCCTGCAGTAGGGAGGCTCAAGGAATTTAGGGACGCCTGCAGTAGGGAGGCACAAGGAATTTAGGGACGCCTGCAGTAGGGAGGCACAAGGAATTTAGGGACGCCTGCAGTAGGGAGGCTCAAGGAATTTAGGGACGCCTGCAGTAGGGAGGCACAAGGAATTTAGGGACACCTGTGGTACGGGAGGCACAAGGAATTTAGGGACGCCTGCAGTAGGGAGGCACAAGGAATTTAGGGACGCCTGCAGTAGGGAGGCACAAGGAATTTAGGGACGCCTGCAGTAGGGAGGCACAAGGAATTTAGGGACGCCTGCAGTAGGGAGGCACAAGGAATTTAGGGACGCCTGCAGTAGGGAGGCTCAAGGAATTTAGGGACGCCTGCAGTAGGGAGGCACAAGGAATTTAGGGACGCCTGCGGTACGGGAGGCACAAGGAATTTAGGGACGCCTGCAGTAGGGAGGCACAAGGAATTTAGGGACGCCTGCAGTAGGGAGGCACAAGGAATTTAGGGACGCCTGCAGTAGGGAGGCTCAAGGAATTTAGGGACGCCTGCAGTAGGGAGGCACAAGGAATTTAGGGACGCCTGCAGTACGGGAGGCACAAGGAATTTAGGGACGCCTGCAGTAGGGAGGCACAAGGAATTTAGGGACGCCTGCAGTAGGGAGGCTCAAGGAATTTAGGGACGCCTGCGGTACGGGAGGCACAAGGAATTTAGGGACACCTGTGGTACGGGAGGCACAAGGAATTTAGGGACGCCTGCAGTAGGGAGGCACAAGGAATTTAGGGACGCCTGCAGTAGGGAGGCTCAAGGAATTTAGGGACGCCTGCGGTACGGGAGGCTCAAGGAATTTAGGGACGCCTGTGGTACGGGAGGCACAAGGAATTTAGGGACGCCTGCAGTAGGGAGGCTCAAGGAATTTAGGGACGCCTGCAGTAGGGAGGCACAAGGAATTTAGGGACGCCTGCAGTAGGGAGGCACAAGGAATTTAGGGACGCCTGCAGTAGGGAGGCTCAAGGAATTTAGGGACGCCTGCAGTAGGGAGGCACAAGGAATTTAGGGACACCTGTGGTACGGGAGGCACAAGGAATTTAGGGACGCCTGCAGTAGGGAGGCACAAGGAATTTAGGGACGCCTGCAGTAGGGAGGCACAAGGAATTTAGGGACGCCTGCAGTAGGGAGGCTCAAGGAATTTAGGGACGCCTGCAGTAGGGAGGCACAAGGAATTTAGGGACGCCTGCGGTACGGGAGGCACAAGGAATTTAGGGACGCCTGCAGTAGGGAGGCACAAGGAATTTAGGGACGCCTGCAGTAGGGAGGCACAAGGAATTTAGGGACGCCTGCAGTAGGGAGGCTCAAGGAATTTAGGGACGCCTGCGGTACGGGAGGCACAAGGAATTTAGGGACACCTGTGGTACGGGAGGCACAAGGAATTTAGGGACGCCTGCAGTAGGGAGGCACAAGGAATTTAGGGACGCCTGCAGTAGGGAGGCACAAGGAATTTAGGGACGCCTGCAGTAGGGAGGCACAAGGAATTTAGGGACGCCTGCAGTAGGGAGGCTCAAGGAATTTAGGGACGCCTGCAGTAGGGAGGCACAAGGAATTTAGGGACGCCTGCGGTACGGGAGGCACAAGGAATTTAGGGACGCCTGCAGTAGGGAGGCACAAGGAATTTAGGGACGCCTGCAGTAGGGAGGCACAAGGAATTTAGGGACGCCTGCAGTAGGGAGGCTCAAGGAATTTAGGGACGCCTGCGGTACGGGAGGCACAAGGAATTTAGGGACACCTGTGGTACGGGAGGCACAAGGAATTTAGGGACGCCTGCAGTAGGGAGGCACAAGGAATTTAGGGACGCCTGCAGTAGGGAGGCACAAGGAATTTAGGGACGCCTGCAGTAGGGAGGCTCAAGGAATTTAGGGACGCCTGCAGTAGGGAGGCACAAGGAATTTAGGGACGCCTGCAGTAGGGAGGCTCAAGGAATTTAGGGACGCCTGCAGTAGGGAGGCACAAGGAATTTAGGGACGCCTGCGGTACGGGAGGCACAAGGAATTTAGGGACGCCTGCGGTACGGGAGGCTCAAGGAATTTAGGGACGCCTGCGGTACGGGAGGCTCAAGGAATTTAGGAACGCCTGCGGTACGGGAGGCACAAGGAATTTAGGGACACCTGCAGTAGGGAGGCTCAAGGAATTTAGGGACGCCTGTGGTACGGGAGGCACAAGGAATTTAGGGACGCCTGCAGTAGGGAGGCACAAGGAATTTAGGGACGCCTGCAGTAGGGAGGCACAAGGAATTTAGGGACGCCTGCAGTAGGGAGGCACAAGGAATTTAGGGACGCCTGCAGTAGGGAGGCTCAAGGAATTTAGGGACGCCTGCAGTAGGGAGGCTCAAGGAATTTAGGGACGCCTGCGGTACGGGAGGCTCAAGGAATTTAGGGACGCCTGCAGTAGGGAGGCACAAGGAATTTAGGGACGCCTGCAGTACGGGAGGCACAAGGAATTTAGGGACGCCTGCAGTAGGGAGGCACAAGGAATTTAGGGACGCCTGCAGTAGGGAGGCTCAAGGAATTTAGGGACGCCTGCGGTACGGGAGGCACAAGGAATTTAGGGACGCCTGTGGTACGGGAGGCACAAGGAATTTAGGGACGCCTGCAGTAGGGAGGCACAAGGAATTTAGGGACGCCTGCAGTAGGGAGGCTCAAGGAATTTAGGGACGCCTGCGGTACGGGAGGCTCAAGGAATTTAGGGACGCCTGTGGTACGGGAGGCTCAAGGAATTTAGGGACGCCTGCAGTAGGGAGGCACAAGGAATTTAGGGACGCCTGCAGTAGGGAGGCACAAGGAATTTAGGGACGCCTGCAGTAGGGAGGCTCAAGGAATTTAGGGACGCCTGCGGTACGGGAGGCACAAGGAATTTAGGGACACCTGTGGTACGGGAGGCACAAGGAATTTAGGGACGCCTGCAGTAGGGAGGCTCAAGGAATTTAGGGACGCCTGCAGTAGGGAGGCACAAGGAATTTAGGGACGCCTGCAGTACGGGAGGCACAAGGAATTTAGGGACGCCTGCAGTAGGGAGGCACAAGGAATTTAGGGATGCCTGCAGTAGGGAGGCTCAAGGAATTTAGGGACGCCTGCGGTACGGGAGGCACAAGGAATTTAGGGACACCTGTGGTACGGGAGGCACAAGGAATTTAGGGACGCCTGCAGTAGGGAGGCACAAGGAATTTAGGGACGCCTGCAGTAGGGAGGCTCAAGGAATTTAGGGACGCCTGCGGTACGGGAGGCTCAAGGAATTTAGGGACGCCTGCGGTACGGGAGGCTCAAGGAATTTAGGAACGCCTGCGGTACGGGGGCTCAAGGAATTTAGGGACGCCTGTGGTACGGGAGGCACAAGGAATTTAGGGACACCTGCAGTAGGGAGGCTCAAGGAATTTAGGGACGCCTGTGGTACGGGAGGCACAAGGAATTTAGGGACGCCTGCAGTAGGGAGGCACAAGGAATTTAGGGACGCCTGCAGTAGGGAGGCACAAGGAATTTAGGGACGCCTGCAGTAGGGAGGCACAAGGAATTTAGGGACGCCTGCAGTAGGGAGGCTCAAGGAATTTAGGGACGCCTGCAGTAGGGAGGCTCAAGGAATTTAGGGACGCCTGCGGTACGGGAGGCTCAAGGAATTTAGGGACGCCTGCAGTAGGGAGGCACAAGGAATTTAGGGACGCCTGCAGTACGGGAGGCACAAGGAATTTAGGGACGCCTGCAGTAGGGAGGCACAAGGAATTTAGGGACGCCTGCAGTAGGGAGGCTCAAGGAATTTAGGGACGCCTGCGGTACGGGAGGCACAAGGAATTTAGGGACACCTGTGGTACGGGAGGCACAAGGAATTTAGGGACGCCTGCAGTAGGGAGGCTCAAGGAATTTAGGGACGCCTGCAGTAGGGAGGCACAAGGAATTTAGGGACGCCTGCAGTAGGGAGGCTCAAGGAATTTAGGGACGCCTGCGGTACGGGAGGCTCAAGGAATTTAGGGACGCCTGTGGTACGGGAGGCTCAAGGAATTTAGGGACGCCTGCAGTAGGGAGGCACAAGGAATTTAGGGACGCCTGCAGTACGGGAGGCACAAGGAATTTAGGGACGCCTGCAGTAGGGAGGCACAAGGAATTTAGGGACGCCTGCAGTAGGGAGGCTCAAGGAATTTAGGGACGCCTGCGGTACGGGAGGCACAAGGAATTTAGGGACACCTGTGGTACGGGAGGCACAAGGAATTTAGGGACGCCTGCAGTAGGGAGGCTCAAGGAATTTAGGGACGCCTGCAGTAGGGAGGCACAAGGAATTTAGGGACGCCTGCAGTACGGGAGGCACAAGGAATTTAGGGACGCCTGCAGTAGGGAGGCACAAGGAATTTAGGGACGCCTGCAGTAGGGAGGCTCAAGGAATTTAGGGACGCCTGCGGTACGGGAGGCACAAGGAATTTAGGGACACCTGTGGTACGGGAGGCACAAGGAATTTAGGGACGCCTGCAGTAGGGAGGCACAAGGAATTTAGGGACGCCTGCAGTAGGGAGGCTCAAGGAATTTAGGGACGCCTGCGGTACGGGAGGCTCAAGGAATTTAGGGACGCCTGTGGTACGGGAGGCACAAGGAATTTAGGGACGCCTGCAGTAGGGAGGCTCAAGGAATTTAGGGACGCCTGCAGTAGGGAGGCACAAGGAATTTAGGGACGCCTGCAGTAGGGAGGCACAAGGAATTTAGGGACGCCTGCAGTAGGGAGGCTCAAGGAATTTAGGGACGCCTGCAGTAGGGAGGCACAAGGAATTTAGGGACACCTGTGGTACGAGAGGCACAAGGAATTTAGGGACGCCTGCAGTAGGGAGGCACAAGGAATTTAGGGACGCCTGCAGTAGGGAGGCACAAGGAATTTAGGGACGCCTGCAGTAGGGAGGCTCAAGGAATTTAGGGACGCCTGCAGTAGGGAGGCACAAGGAATTTAGGGACGCCTGCGGTACGGGAGGCACAAGGAATTTAGGGACGCCTGCAGTAGGGAGGCACAAGGAATTTAGGGACGCCTGCAGTAGGGAGGCACAAGGAATTTAGGGACGCCTGCAGTAGGGAGGCACAAGGAATTTAGGGACGCCTGCAGTAGGGAGGCACAAGGAATTTAGGGACGCCTGCAGTAGGGAGGCTCAAGGAATTTAGGGACGCCTGCAGTAGGGAGGCACAAGGAATTTAGGGACGCCTGCGGTACGGGAGGCACAAGGAATTTAGGGAAGCCTGCAGTAGGGAGGCACAAGGAATTTAGGGACGCCTGCAGTAGGGAGGCACAAGGAATTTAGGGACGCCTGCAGTAGGGAGGCTCAAGGAATTTAGGGACGCCTGCGGTACGGGAGGCACAAGGAATTTAGGGACACCTGTGGTACGGGAGGCACAAGGAATTTAGGGACGCCTGCAGTAGGGAGGCACAAGGAATTTAGGGACGCCTGCAGTAGGGAGGCACAAGGAATTTAGGGACGCCTGCAGTAGGGAGGCACAAGGAATTTAGGGACGCCTGCAGTAGGGAGGCTCAAGGAATTTAGGGACGCCTGCGGTACGGGAGGCTCAAGGAATTTAGGGACACCTGTGGTACGGGAGGCACAAGGAATTTAGGGACGCCTGCAGTACGGGAGGCACAAGGAATTTAGGGACGCCTGCAGTAGGGAGGCTCAAGGAATTTAGGGACGCCTGCGGTACGGGAGGCTCAAGGAATTTAGGGACACCTGTGGTACGGGAGGCACAAGGAATTTAGGGACGCCTGTGGTACGGGAGGCACAAGGAATTTAGGGACGCCTGCGGTACGGGAGGCTCAAGGAATTTAGGGACGCCTGCAGTAGGGAGGCACAAGGAATTTAGGGACGCCTGCAGTAGGGAGGCACAAGGAATTTAGGGACGCCTGCAGTAGGGAGGCACAAGGAATTTAGGGACGCCTGCAGTAGGGAGCCTCAAGGAATTTAGGGACGCCTGCAGTAGGGAGGCTCAAGGAATTTAGGGACGCCTGTGGTATGGGAGGCTCAAGGAATTTAGGGACGCCTGCGGTACGGGAGGCACAAGGAATTTAGGGACGCCTGCAGTAGGGAGGCTCAAGGAATTTAGGGACGCCTGCAGTACGGGAGGCTCAAGGAATTTAGGGACGCCTGCAGTACGGGAGGCTCAAGGAATTTAGGGACGCCTGCGGTACGGGAGGCACAAGGAATTTAGCAAAGCCAAGAAGCCCAAAGCTCATGACCCCTCCTACAAGGCAGAACACGCCACACCCAGAACAAAACACTGCTTGGATAGAGTTCCAACAACCAATTGTGCCACTCCTATATGGCGCCTTCCCATTTCATTCCTCCTCATCTTAAAGGCACGGTTCGCACATAAACTTACATCTCAAGGGGAAAACCATGTGCAGGGGAAAAAAGTGACGCGTTACTTCTTGATGCAAATTATGTGTAGAATCCAATATTCACATACAGATTTGTCTCATTGAGAAAAGCTAAATCCACGTGAGGATCGGCCATAACTGCAAATACAAATCCGCACTAGAAGACTCTACGCACCGATTCCCCATGTAAACATAAGGAAGAATTGTTTTATTACACTTACAGAATTAGTTTTTTTTACCCCAAAACCGGAGAATCTCTTTAACGACGTACATCCTGTTCTGATTATGGCTCACTTGTCCTTGACTGTGGTCACTGCAGCCTTGGCGTTAGCGCCATTCACGTATCTCTATATTTACCAAAGGCCTTTATCATTTGCAGGATGTAATAGGAACTGGCAGGACAATGGAAGCTCTCCTCAGTCACCTGGAGAAGTACAATCCCAAGATGGTGAAGGTGGCGAGGTGGGTGACTGCACTGACAGACTGTTACTGATTACAGTACATTCATTCAAGCAATGATGCTTCACTTGTTACATTAACCCTTTCCAATCCACTGTCTGACGTCTAAAGACACACTGATTGAAGGCTGTGCAGCTCAAATGTCGAAAGACGTCCGGCAGGACATTCTTACTGTAGATTACTGGCCGCTCTGTTGTCAGGAGCCTCTCCAGCATGTCCCATACCGCAATACTGGCTCTAGCCAGCAGATGGCGCCATTGTATAATGGCAGAAAGAGAAAGCCCCCTAGGAAGCCCTGAATCTAAAATTGGATTGCACAGGGTCAATCGCTTACAGGATGGAGATCTCCTTGCTAAAAATCATGTTTCAGTTGCCATCACCTCCGCTGGGCTGGATGTGCTGCTGGCAAAAGTTTTAGAACACCTCACGTTTTCCAGTTATTGATTTGTAACAATACTTTTTATTGAAATGCCAAGTTTCCCATCACATGGCAGCGTGCAGTAACATACAGTCAGCTGAGATACCTGCACATATGTCTTCTTCTTAAAAACTTGTAACAACAACCTGGGAGGGGGAGAGGCTTCGGAGGGGGAGTTTGGGTTTTCCAGTTAGTTTTGATATATGAACAGTTCAAACTCAGCAAATAACGTAAAATGGTTGAAGAGTAAGTTAGCAACATAAACACCTTACATCAGTTACCTGTAGGAGATCTCTGAGCTTCTTCCTTCTGCTTCATCCAGTTTATGTCGCAATCGGTAACTGCCGGAAATGAAGCGATTTAAGCAGCTGTTGGGTGATTGCTCCTTATATCAGTAGAGGTTCCAGGATTCTGTATTACTAATCCTGGTAAGTTAAAGTGGGGGAAGCGAACAATTAACCCCATCAAGGAGAAACGGAAAGGGAAGCACATATACATTAGGACCACCATAACAATGTAAAAGCTGATTATAATCAGGACTATTAACAACTGTCCCTGGGGATAGAGAACAGTGAGGACAACGGTCCCTGTGGCTATAGAGCAGTGAGGACAACGGTCCCTGTGGCTAGAGAGCAGTGAGGACAACGGTCCCTGTGGCTAGAGAGCAGTGAAGGCGAGGGTCCCTGTGGCTAGAGAGCAGTGAGGGCGACAGTCCCTGTGGCTAGAGAGCAGTGAGGGCAACGGTCCCTGTGGCTAGAGAGCAGTGAGGGCGACAGTCCCTGTGGCTAGAGAGCAGTGAGGGCAACGGTCCCTGTGGCTAGAGAGCAGTGAGGGCGACGGTCCCTGTGGCTAGAGAGCAGTGAGGGCGACGGTCCCTGTGGCTAGAGAGCAGTGAGGGCGACGGTCCCTGTGGCTAGAGAGCAGTGAGGGCGACGGTCCCTGTGGCTAGAGAGCAGTGAGGGCGACGGTCCCTGTGGCTAGAGAGCAGTGAGGGCGACGGTCCCTGTGGCTAGAGAGCAGTGAGGGCGACGGTCCCTGTGGCTAGAGAGCGGCGAGGACAACGGTCCCTGTGGCTAGAGAGCAGTTAAAATCTGTTTTGCATGTTCATACATGTTTCATATTAAAGGGTGTGGTTGATGTTGTACATATCTCCATTTCCAAAATGATTCTTTTTTTCCCCTCTTGCAGCTTGTTGGTGAAACGATCGGCCGATAATAAGTACAGACCGGACTGTGAGACATCTTTATACTTCATTTCATTGTACACCTTGTAGTGTTGTTGTTGTTTAGTGCGAAGGGTTATAAGCTAGATACTTCTCCTTGAAGTGGTTGTTATACGACTCGTACCTGGACTGCTACTTGTGAGATCCCCTCTTATCAATGTGGCTTATAGTGGGAGGATTCCCCAAATCGGATTGGTCATTAGCTGAGAACCAGGCCAGGCTCTGGAGGAGCACTACTGTCCATTACAGTTCATTAATATAGGCATTGACTTTAAGGAGTGCCACATAGTTGGCCATGTTCGTTCTTGAGGCGGCCATGAATTGGACTCTTAAGGCCCTTTTTAAATGTGATGATATCATCGGTCTGTGACCAGCCGACAAATAAGCAAATGCTGATCGCTTAACTGATACTAGCAAAATAATGCTTGATTGTCAGAAGCGCCGCTCCCTGCGCAAACATGGGATGTCCGACCAACAGCTACAATCCACATTGGGATGACTCAGGCTGTCCAGAATATCCACCGAATAAAAAGGGACACAAGTAGGAGACAGTGTAACACATTTAGATGGATGGGGTAAAGCGCTTTGCATCTGCGAGGAAATCGTACGTTGGCGAGCGCGATATCGGGGCGGGTTTCACAGCTTGATATGGCACTCGCCCGGTGATATCGGCTTGAGAGACCGGATCTGATATCATTTCCCAAAGGATTTTCCACAGCCGAGGCATCACTACGAGGAATCCCTTCCTCATTCACTGTTGAAGGGATTCCCCCAGCTGTGGTTCAAGGGATTTCCCCACCACAGCTGTCACAGCTGAGGCAGAGGATCACAGAGTTCACCCATTGCTTTCAATGGAGCCAGCTCTGCTGTCGCCGACTCTGCTGACCGAGACTAACCCTGCACCATCAGACAAACTCAGCACTGCTACATTTGTACAGCTGGTCGCTGTGCCTGAAAGACATTAAATTTTCTGCGTGTCTAACCTCCTTAAAGAGGATCTCCGCCATCTTTACATGTTGGATTTACTAAACAGTCCTCATTAAATAAGAAATCTAGCGCAACCTTATTTTTAGAATTTCACATTGTTCTGTTCCTCTGCTATTCCTCCTGGAAATGTATGAATAAATTGACAACTGGGTGTTACTAGTTGGGAGGTCATTATCCCTACACACTGATATGTACCACACAGTGCCGGGACACACCCCTTTCACAAGGCGAATAGTAATTTCCATTTGTCAATGTATTCATAAATATTCAGGAGGAGTAACAGAGGAACGGCATAATGCAGCGTACGAAGAAAAGATGCTTCATAATTATTATTTCATGGCAGATCGAAGTATTTACTAGAACAGACCTGATGAGAGGTGAGAGAGGAGGGCCCACTTTAACCCTTTAACGACAGCCCGTTATGCCTTTTTTACAGTGCTGCGTCAGAAGCCGGGCACAGGTCTCCCGTGCCAAGGAGAGTGAGTGTTCGAGTATTGGACGACAGTCCGGTACTTGCTCACGCAGCGGCGACCAAAGAAACAGCCGATCCCCACTGTTTAACCATTTACATACCATGATCAATGCGCCTTACAAAAACAGAATAGAAGGTGATCAAAAAGTTGTATGTATCAAAAAAATGGTACTACTAAAAAATAAAACTCATCCTGCGGAAAAAAAAAACAAACCCTCACACAGCACCGCTGCCAAAAAGGGAAATGTCGGAGGTCTTTCAATGCAGTGATAAAAAATATATATTTTTTTAAAGTGGGAAAAAGTTGCTTGCTACAAAGTGAAATGAATGTCCCCCTAGTGGTCAGATCAGGATGCGCACGATGATAATCCTGGTAATTGTTGCAACTCTGATTGGGGTGGCAACTCTAGCTCTGCTCCTCCGAGGTCCGGCAGACCGCTGTCTAATACGGCAGGTTTGGGTCGTCCTATGGTAGTTGCACCCCTGATAAGGTATTATCTCCACAGGGATACGTGTTGGGGAATGCGCCCCAAGTCCATTTTGTTCTGTAACGGATGAGTAGGAAGGACAGCCAGCCACAGACCGCTGCTAAAAGGATGGCATGGTGACATGAAGCTGCTCTTCTCTATTTCATCCCCTAGTTGGCGCCACTGGCTCTCTGATACAGAGGTTTTTTCTGCAGATTCTGTATGCTATGAACAACCTAATTGTGGAGAATTTGGCCTTATTGTGTGTTTCTGACTATAAGCCCCCCCCCCCCCTTCAAGCTTAAAGAGCCGCAGCCATTCTCTGGAATCCGATAGTCTGAACAATACGGTAATATTTCGGCAGCCCCAGGTGTACAGGGTGACGGCGTACTAGCCGAGGGGCGGACAGACTCGCCCCATCACACAGTTTGGCCTCAGGGCAGCGCTGTGTACTGCTGATAGCGGGATTACTCCTCGCTGCTGTGCGCTCAGCGCTTCATACGGGCTCAATGAGCAGCTTTTCTGAACACGGGGAGAAAATTACATTTTTTTCACGATCGCTGAACTTTACAGAATGTATTAAATTCTGCATCCTAATGAGGCTTTGAAGTGTAAATTAGGGAATGATATATGCAGAAACGTGTGGATGGGATGGCCAGCTATGATCATTTCATATTATATATATATACTCCGACCAGCCCCTTTATTAGACCCCCCGGCCTCTCATAATTGGCGCTTCCCTGGACATAAATCCTCCCCGTGACCCCAGAGTGCGGCAATAAATCACGTGACAAGTTTTCCGCAGATCAGTTTCAGTGTGAATCCACATTAGATGGAAGATCCAGCGATCGGAGCGACTTCCAACGAGGCCGGTCATCGGTGCTAGACTAGCCGGGGGCTCACTGCTGACCGTGGGGGTTTAATCATGTAACGTTGTGGGGAATGTACAGAGAATGGCGCGATCGAGGAAAACATCCACTGAAAGGATCAGAGAGGGATGTTAGGAATCCTTCTGACCAACAGTCAGAGCCTATCATGTCCAACAACACAACTCGCCATTCTCAGCTGGGATGGGCTATAACAGCAGACGCCCAGTTCCTGCGCCATTGTGTCTCAGGGACTAACCACGTGGCCTTATATTGCCTGACCGCAGGTCTCCTGAGCTGATCTCCAAGCAATATATCTGTGTGTGATGGTTGGAGTTTCGGTCAGGTGAGGACGCATTTCTGAATTCTGTAGTTCAGTGGAGGCCATATAAGACCATGCCGTTAGCCCCTAAGATAAAAAACCAGGCGAGACTCTAGCGGGCAAAAGAGCGCCAAACTTGTGTCACTGAGCAGCGGAAAAACATCTCCTGGTCAGATGGGTCCAGATCTCTGTTGCTGATGGGAGGTCAGAATTTTGGTGCAAGCAGCATGAATCGCTGACCCCTTCCTGTCAGCTGGTCAGAACATGTCAGCACCACCATCTACTCTGCAGCAACTACAAGAAGCTTCCTGTCCGCAGGGGCCGGTATTCCTGTAGAACAATTTAATCACCCAGTGGAATCTATGCCACAAGGAACTGCTGCAGCCCAGAGGAGTCCAATGCTCCACTAGGCTCAGTGCTGCCCCCTTCTGGTATGTACACAATCAGTTACACATCTGTCTACCATTTACAGAATTTATGTTTCATTATAGATATCGGATTTGAAATCCCCAATATATTTGTGGTGGGCTACGCTCTGGACTACAACGAGCATTTCCGAGACCTTCACGTAAGTAAACCTTGAACTTCATGCAGCTGCTGACACAATGGAATACTTGAGGTTTTCTGCAGAAGATATAATAATAAAACATTAGCGCTGACTTAATCAGTTTTTTTGTTAAAATTAAAGTCTCAAGCTAAAAAAAAAATTAATTAAAGAGTAAAGGGTCGTCTTTTTCCAGAAATGGCGCCACTCATGACTGCAGGCTCCATGTAGAATTACAGTTCACCTCCATTTAAGTAAATGGGGCTCTTGAAATAACAGACACAGCCATCCACTTCAGATAATGATCGATCATCCGTCATATGAGCGATCCGACCAGTAACAGGAGTTCCCAAGGCTTGAGTAAAGTGGCAAATGATCTACCAACTTCAGCCGATCGTGTCGCACTTGTGGCTTCGGCCGTCCACAGTTGAAATTTTCCAACTTGCTTAATTTAGTTTGTGACTTTCCCGAACGATTGGCCATGTTAAAGGGGTTTTGTGCCCGTTTTTCAACTGATGGCCTAATCACAGTAGTTGATGGATGGGGTCCACCGCTCAGGATCCCTTGTCTCTGGGCCTCCTCTTCATTCTTCTAGCATGTCCATGGCCCTTCTGTCACCCCTCAATGCACACTGTGCATCGGCAGTCAGACATTGCATGCTGGTTTTTGATCGACCAGCGTTCCCCATGTGAGCCAATCACAACAGCATTCAATGTCTTAGATTACCAATGCACCACCCCGGCACAGAGTGCATCCAATAGTCAGAGAATTGCTGCAGTCATGTCTGAAATATGTGAAGAGCCCCACGAACAAGTGGATCAGTGACAGAACAGGGGAAAAGCATAGCACAAGGTAACATAACCACTCCCCTTCCCCTCCAGATCTTGGACTCCGGAGCTGAAATCCCACAGCATTTCTTGCTTGGTTAATGGTCTGCATAAAGCTCACAGTCATGGTTTGTACTCTGAGTACTTTATACCAGGTTATGTAGCACATACTAACCCTCCTACTACATTATAGGGGCCAACCAGTCAAAGACAATAAAAGAATTTCACCAATAAGGTGTCAAAATATTGTACAGGTTTCCCAAGACAACAGGATTAGGTAGCAGTTAATAGGGGAGTGTTCTTAATGACAATAACCCTGGTGGTCTAGAGCAGTGGAGGGGATAATTGCAATAATACTAGTAATCTACAGCAAGTATGAGATAACCTTGGAGGTCTAGGACAAAGGAAAGGTTAACATAGCAATAACCCTGGTGGTTAAAGGTAGCAGAGGGGCTAATGGAAATAATCCTGGAGGTATAGGGCAGCAGAATTGCTAATGGCAGTAGCCCTGCTGGTCTAGGTCAGTGCAGGCCTAATAACAATAACAAAAGGTATTAACCCTAGTGGTTGAGAGTAACGCAGGGGCTAAGGACAATAACCCTGGTGGTCTACATCATCGTAGAGGCTAATGACAATAACCCTGGTGGTATAGGACAAAGGAAGGGCTAAAGGCAATAACCCTGGAGGTCAAGGGCAGCAGAGCGGCTAAGGGCAATAACCCTCGTGGTCTAGGGCAGAGGAGGTGCTAAGGGCAGTAAACCTGGAGGTCTAGGGCAGTGGAAGGGCAAATGTGAAATAACTCTGAAGGTATAGTGTAGTGGAATGGCTAATGTCAATAACCTTAGTGGTGTAGGTCAGTGAAGGGTCTAATAGCAATAACCCTGGGGGTATAGGACAGAGGAAGGGTGAACAGCAATAACCCTGGTCGTTGAGGGCAGCATAGAGGCTAATGACAATAACCCTGGTGGTCTAGGGCAGAGGAAGGGCTAAGGGAAGTAATTCTGTTGGTTTTAGAGCATGAAGGGATAACTAATAACAGCACTGGTGGTCTAGGGTAGTGAAGAAGCACATTGTACTTGTAGGGTGGTAGACCAGTTGATTGGAGTACAGAGGGCAGTAGAAGATGCTGATATGGGCTAATCATATGATTGGACAGAACTCCTTGTAATTCGGAGAAGTTTTGTGGATGTCCTAAATTTAGAGGTCCGTCTGGTGATAGATGGTGATTTTGCTCATTAAGACTGTGAGTGAAGACAGATTACCTTAAAGGGAACACAAGTGGGAGGATTAGGACTGTAAGAAGGTGATGTAGCAATCAGCAAGATGTGTTTAATTCCACTGTGTACAGAACACGTTTATTTCTGCATAAGCCAATTACTACATGTAATTGTGCCTATAAATACATCTGGCGACGGCGACATTTCTTCACTCCGGCTGCGCGGAGCGGATATTCCTGGATGCTCTGCCTCGTACTAGACAGAACAAGACAAATCATGGCCGACTTCTCTGTAACAGCTTGTGCCGCGCGTTTGTTACTCTTTGCCATATTTTGTGATTCTCTCGTCACACTTGTGCAAGTAATGAGTTACCAGAATAGAAAAAAAAACTAGCAAGGTGTCCGTTCAGACGCAGCGGAATTGGAGAAACTCTGCACCAAAATGCACACTGTTGGATTTTAAAGCGGATCATCAGCAGACGTCCCCCCCCCCCCCCCCCCCCGCCAATGAAAGGATGAAATCTGCTGCAGATCTGCATCAAAATCCGCACCAAACGCTGGGGATCCACACCAAAATATGTTCCCTGTGAACTCACTCTTAGGGCTTTTTCACACTGCTGTAGGTGTTTTTATGTGCGCCTGCCAACGCTGTGAAAACACTCAAACAGGCACACAAATCTAACGTTTGTGCGCCCGTTCAGGTAGCAACGTCCCGACTCATATACACCGAGGCCGGCTCACCTCCTCCCCTACAGCTGTTTGCAATGGGAGGGGAAGGTCAGGGGCGGAGCTAAGCTCCCACCCCCTCCCCGCAGTAAGCAAAGGGAGGAAGCAGAGTGGGGTGAAGCTTAGCTCTGCCTCCATCCCGCCCCCTCCCATTGCAAAAAGCCGGAGGGGAGGAGAGAAGGGGGAGGGAGTGTAGCCGTGACGCTGCTAAACTCCCTCCCACCTCCCTTCTCTGGCAGCTGTCATTGGCTCCTATAGGAGTCTATAGCAGCGGCCAACATATTTCGGGCAGAAAGATAGTTCCAGCGCTATCTTTGCTGCCCGGCATAAAAGCACCCGACACTATATTGGCCGGCCGGGCGCCTTTACGCCGCGGGAATACGCCTGTGTGAAATCTAATGCATCAGATGGTAGCGTATATCGTCCGGCTGTGAAAACGGCGGCCAATATTCGTTGTGTGAATCAGCCCTTAGGCTCATTTATTTACAAGAGCGATGTGTTTTCAGGACGGCCACGCTGCAGGCGAAAAATGCGTGAGCTGCCAAAGGCCACAACTGAGTTGTGTCCAAAATGTTGATGCTGATCTGCAGCGGATTTCACCATTTCAATTGCATTTAAATGGGACCGATAAAACCTGCTGCAGATCTGCAGCAAAATCTGCGATGTGTAAATGTATCCTAAGGCTCCTTCACACGGGCAAGAAGATCGCGTGAGATCTGTGCGTCGGAGGATGCAGAAATCTCACACAAATACGATCCTATTCGCGGCATGTTCTATCTTTCTGCGTGCTCTCCTGCAACATCATAAATGTACGCCGCGGGTTTAAAACGCCTGCAATCTAGCGGAAGCAGGTTGGGTGCTCAGTTGCCAGGCTGCTGAGGACCCAGAGGAGAAGACACAACAGTTTATAATGGCTTCCGCTTTCTCTCTTCAAGCCATCATAGCAGTCAATGAGCGCTATGTAGAGAATGCAGGAAGCAACAGTACCATTTCCACTACTGAAGCCTGCTAGCACCGACAACTCCCAATATGGCAGAGCTGCTGGGCTATAGCAGACCCAAGCTCAGCTCTGCCAGGGACTAATGTCACCATATGGGATGCTTTTCCCTGTAAGACACACCTCATCATTATAACTTTCTTGAGTCCACTCCCGAATGTTCGAGTCTAGATCTAACAGCCATTCAAATGCCCTCTAAAGTCTCTGTCCCCATTTACAGCAGCCCTGCTGGCTATTTTATCTCTAGTGATGGCAGATTTATCGAGGCTAGCCTCACTTACAAGTTGTTGCAGACGAGCTCTCTGAATTCCTCTCTCTCTGTACTTGACAATGTTACTCAGCTGTTTCCCATTCAGAGCTGAAGAGTTCTTCTCCGACTACAGCCTGGTGCGCAGATCAGCTTAAGGCCTCAATCACACGAGCGTGGTTTTAGCGCATTATAGGCGCATGAAAAGATTGTGGTTATACTGCACTAAAATCATAAAGGTGCTCACCGATCGGCTATATATCTTCCCGTGTAAACAGCGAGATGTGGGGCGGCTCGTGGGGACGAATGATGGTAAATATGATAGTTTGCTCCATAAGCCAATTCTCAGCTTGAGTAGAAGACAACTAAACGAGCGCTAATCAACAGACTTGTCAGTTGGCGCTCGTGACATTAGGCCCAGAATGCGGGCGGTGTAAGATGAATGCATCGCTGTGATCGTTACTATGTGCCGCCGTCTATAATTTTTTATTCTGTGTTTTGCAGCATTTATGTATCATCAGCGAAAAAGGCAAAGAAAAATACAAGGTGTGACGAGCGCCCGACTCCAACACTCCGCAGCGGGAGGAGAAGCGAAACACGAGCCCAAATGAACTGGAAAGCTGTGCTAATAAAGACATTTTCTATACCGCTGCGTGAACGCTTTTACTTCCAGTGGAGGGGATGAAGGAAGTGTCATTTTTATCAGGATTCATCGTTATTGAGGGCGCCGTCACATGATGTCCGGATGGTTAGCAGACTATATTGGGGCAGACATCGGGGGCCTAATGCTAGGATGGGGCATCAATATCCAATCGGAGCGCAATTTAACACGTTTTGGCGCCAAATAACACCATCGCTGTAATTCGCTATTAAGCGCTTGTTTTTGCAACATGAAAGATGGTATTTGGCACGAGAGAATGCACCGTAATTAGCAGGAGGGTGGCTGTCAGTGCAGGATAATTGGCAAGGGTGAAATGGAGGCTTTTTAGAGTGGGACAAGGGGCACCTTATAACTGCTGCGGCCAATCACCAGTCTTGTAAGATAGCAGGTGGGTGTTAGGAATGGCTCGGCGGTGAGCATGCAGAGCCAATAACGGTGCAGCAAACACAAACGTTACATATTGTCTACAGTCTATAAATCCATGAGAAGGTAAAGTAGTTTTAACGTTGCAAAACATCCAGTGCCAAACAATATTGTAACGTGTCTGTATAATGTAACAGGGCTGATTGCCCAAAAGGATACAGACTGTAGCGAGCCCCTCCTTACTCTCGGCCTCCCGGTGTGCGTAGTCCCAAGTAGGACCTCCGTGATATAGGAGCAATATTAGGTAGCTGTTTCAGGTCTCCGATTCCTCCGTGATGGTCCACTCCAGCTACTAAGTAACATCTTGTTGCCCCACTCACACCAAAACAACAGTTCTTCTTGCTTGGGCAGCCTCTTCACTGATGGATGTTGGTAGCAATGGGTGTCTCCAATGACCTGGCCATTTGTGGGGATGGAGACTCCCTCTTCTCTCCTGCGCTGGTGCTCTGTTGGACCATGCGATCATCTATGGCCATTCTTCACTCATCGCAGTGTTGACTCTGCAGCCGGTTCCTTGTTCGTCCTCTACCTGTGCAACAGCCATTGCACAGGCCTTTGTGTTTAGGCCGTTTTGGGCCGTGGTAGGCCTCTACATTCCACCTGCTGTGGTGGCAGCTACAGAAGACCTTCCACCTGCCCCCTTCTGGGTCTTCTGCTGAGACAGAGGTGGCCTCACAGGCGTCCCACACTGCTTGCAGTCACCTACTTCCTTTGATTCTTTCTGTGTCACTCAGTTGAGTAAAGATGGCGCCTATATGGCACTTTAATAGTGCTCTCATCTCTCCCTGACGAGCTGCCTGTGGAGGGCATAGACTTGCCCCTTCAGTTTTCTGTTATGGACCCGATCTTTGATCTGGCGATGTGCTAGGCGCTTCACCACCCATGGCACAGAGAGCCGGAGCTATAGTTCCAGCTGTCAGAGAGGCTGCACCATGAAAGAGGGGAAGAAGCCACAATTTAGCACTTGTCAGAGTCATGCTACATCAGATATGCCAAGTGCAATAGAAGGACAGGAAGAGGCTTACGTAGAGCAGAGTGGACCCCATAGCAAGAATCAAAATGGCCCCCCGTTCCTTGTGCACGTTCACCATTTCATATTCCTAATTTTAAAGGAATTTTAATTTTAAGGAGAGCCCCCTAATGCTCCGGAGCCTCTGCTCCCACTATAGTTTGCCCCTGGGTTAATGGACTGGAAAGTGGAAGATGCATCCATTCATACTGAAATGGTTCAGCCTATCTGTGGATCACCTTAGATGAGAGAAACAGTCTTGATAGTGAAATCCAAAAGTCTTGACTAACTTTAGGTATGCCAATGGAAAGTTAGAACAATACCTTTGCAGCGCCACCTATTGGAGGGTAGCATTCCTGCAAGTCAATATCAGACCTTTTAGCAAGTCTAGTAAGAATGATTGGGAATATGAGGGATCTTCTCTCTTTTGCCTCCTGTGTTTCTTTCAGCCACCAGATAATGTCATCAGATCTGGAGTTGAAGCCGGGTGATCAGCTGTGAAAGTGAACTATCAGCAGCCAGACTAATGACCCTCCAATTTGTGCCTAGCAGTCAGTGTGGAGGAGACGATCAAAGGAAGGATTCTTTGAAGTCCTACCCTACGTCACAGTCTGGGAATGCATAAAATGAGGACGATTCTCCAACCACAATTTTCATGACCGCAGTGCAGGAAAAGTCCGAATCACTTGGGTCCGAGCGGCTGTGATACACAGTAATCGCATTGATACAATACTGAACCGTAATGAGGATGATTAGAAAACACTTGAGATTTTTTTGACATGGATCACAGAACATTAGGACCGTGCTAGCCTTGTAATAACCATGAAGTGCCTGGCAATGTTACCCGATGCAGCTGCACGGAGGTTCTTTATGGAAACTGGTTCACAATGATCCAACCCAAATTCTTCACACGTTTCAATGGGCAAAACCCTTCTTTCCGATGCCCAGCCCAATGTTCATTAATAATCTCCCATATCTCCAACTCTTAGGTTTTCCAGTTTCCTTCCACATTCCAAAAAACTTACCAATTAGGTTAATTAGCAACTTAGGAACTGACTCCAGTGTGTCTGAGCTATATAAATGAGGGCGCCCACCCACTGGCGTTTTTTTTCCCTGCGAAATTCGCAGCATTTTTTTCTCTGCAGGGGTCTATGGGACTTGTAATGTTAAAATCGCAATCGCGCAAAATCGCGATTTCGCACTAAATTGCGATTTTGCGCGATCGCGATTTTAACATTACAAGTCCCATAGACCCCTGCAGAGAAAAAAATGCTGCGATTTTCGCAGGGAAAAAAAACGCCAGTGGGTGGGCGCCCTGAGATTGGAAGTCTGTTGGCAATGGACTATCTACAACACTGCGAAACATCTCAGCACTATAGAAGCATCACAAATACATGAATACCCTGAGTAATAACTTCTCTTACTGGACTTGGGGGATATGATAGACCTGTTTCTCAGTTGGACAAGTAAAGGTTCTATTTCCATTGGCCGTAAAGGACTAATGATTAAAACCACGGACAAGGGGGTGGGCCACTCTGGCACAGGGATGGCAAGCTTTTGCTAATAGAAATGCATCACTATGACCATGCATTGCCAGGAGTCATAGCTATCATTTAACGCATAAGAAACCACCACCAATCCAAGATGGAGAAGAGGATGCATAGCCTAACTTCCCTTAAAATCAGGCATAGCTACAGAGGAGTTCAATGTCCCCCGCAGACTCGGCTGCCTAAGTACAGAGGATCCTCCTATGGGCCTCAAATGTGCAGCAGAAGACAACCCCATTTGAAGTGGACTATGGAGCCGATCACTTGTCACTAGAGTCCAGGTGTTATACTAGGAGCACTTGGCAAATAACCTATGAGTAGCAGTCACACTTGTGCCAAGGGCGTACATACTATAATGGCAGACCATACAACTGCTATGGGGCCCTTGGAAAGAGGAGGCCTCAGCTCTGATTGCACCATTTCTTTTACTACTGTGTAGCAAGAAAATACGCAGGGCCTTCCTTCAAAGAGAATTGCTACATTGTAAACAAGGAGGTGGAGAAATGGCCCAAGGGTCACTTTAAAGGGCTTGAATGGGAAACAAACAACGAGCCCTTCTGTCCTGGGTGGGAAAAAAAAAGATGCCATAATGGGGAGGTTCATTTAAATTTTTGCTATGAGGCCCTATCAATTCTATGTACACCACTGACCTGTGCCAGAGGGAGCCCTAAGCCCCTTCTATCACATGAGAGGACACCATTAGTATACATGGCACATAGTAGATGGGGGCACTGTTACAGATTTTGCAATGGAGATCAGGAACTTTTAAAGAGGTTGTTTGGGGGGTACATTGTCTTAAAAAACAGTGGCTGCTTAGAAAATAATCAACCGAGGTATATTGACCTGTTGCATGCCCCCACCACGCTGTTCCCTTCCATGTTGAGTGGTCCTAGGCTTAAAGGGGTTGTCCCGCGATAGCAAGTGGGGTTAAGGCCATATACATGCACTTTGTAATGTACATCGTGCATTAAATATGAGCCATACAGAAGTTATATACTCACCTTCCCTGCGCTGGCGTCCCCGTCTCCATAGTGCCGTCTAATTTCAGCGTCTAATCGCCCGATTAGACGCGCTTGCGCAGAAGGGTCTTCTCCCTTCTGGTCGGTCCGGGCACGAGCTGCGTTCTGGCTCCGCCCCCTTCTATGCATCATCGTGTAGCTCCGCCCCGTCACATGTGCCGATTCCAGCCAATTAAGAGGCTGGAATCAGCAATGGACCGTACAGAGCCCACGATGCACCATGGGAGAAGACCCGCGGTGCATCGTGGGTGAAGATCCCGGCGGCCATCTTGGAGGAAAAGAAGGAAGAAGTTGCAGAGAGGGGATTCGGGTAAGTAAAATTTTTTTTTTTAATTTCAACACATCCCTTGGGTTTGTCCTGCGCTGAACGGGGGGCCTATGCAAAAAAAAACAAAAACGTTTTGGCGCGGGACAACCTCTTTAAGTATATGTACCATGCTGAAGTCAATGATTGGCCACAGTGGTCAAGGGCTTCGACAGGCACATGACACTCACCGTGGAAGTAAGCGGGGAGGGGGGGGGGGCGTGCAACAGGTGAGTATACCTCGGATTAAGATTTTTAAAGAAAATGTTCCCACCAGGCAACTTCTTGTACCCTACGATGGGTAATAAAAGTCTGTTTAGTGAGGGTCTCACCCTCGAGAGTGCCACTGATTCTGAGAACAGGGGTCCCACGTCCCCTCTCTTCCTCATTGTGTAATCACTGTTCCCCCCCGCAGTGATGTAAAGACTAAATGGAGTGGTGGTCATGCATGTGCCATGTCGATCCATTGATTTTCAGTGTGACTGCTTTAGATAGCCGAGTGCTTCTATTTGGCTATGTCCGTCAGCTTCATTGTAATAAATGAAGTGGTCTCCATATCACTGTGGGTGGGGTCAACAAGTCCACAGTGATGAGAAGAGGGGGATACAGGACCTATCCTATGGACAGGTAATAAAAGTCAATTGCTGTACAACCCATTTAAGTTACGGCTCTGGCTGTTGCGGACCTTATAGACCCAGAAATTAAAGGTGTTGTGCCAAATGAAGTCATCACCTATATACAGGATAGGGAATAACTATCTAGTGATGGCCTGACGGCTTAGAACCCTACCACTCACGAGAACGGAGAGCCCATGTCCGCCTATGTGAATGGAGAAGTACCTGAGAATGTCGGCTGATGCTCCATTCATTTTAGGGGGACTGCAGGAGATGCCAAGTTTGAACTCCGCCATCTCTGTTAGCTCGACGGTAACTTTGCACAAGCTGAAAGTTGCCCAAATAATCACTGAAATGAGCGATTTCGGGTGGCTGTTGCCCCCTGTACACACCCCTGCTTACTGTGAAGGGGGGCCAGTGGGCTGAAACGATCTCTGGCTATTCTGTTTCTATTCACTTGAATGACTATCGCTCCTGTGTAAAGCAAAGGAGCGATAGTCACTGGTCAGTTGTCGGGCGCCCAACCGTTGTACCGTGTAAAGGGACCTCAACTGGATGGTACAGCAGAGAGGGACGCTCAACCACCATTCCATTCATTTAGGGACCTTTAGGACCAGTTCCCAGGATTGATGGGTGTTCCAGTAGTCGGACCCATACTGATCAGATAAGGGATAATTTCCCATCTTGGCACAACCCCTTTGAGCTGGTAAACATGATTGCCTAACAGCCTCATTGGGCGCTATTGGACTTGTCGAACAGACAGAAAGCAATTATTTGGAGAGCCTTTTCTGCCAACCCTCATTCATTTCTCTCACTCTGTATGCAGCAATAAGGACTTCATTAAGAACAGAACCGGCCGCCGAAATCTCATTATTAACTCTAGATGTGATCGCAGTACATGATTCATAGGCAGAGCGCCGCGCCAGTCCCCGGCCAACTTAATGAGAGCGGCTTTACTTTTTGTTTCCATTTGCAGTAATATGATTTTTCAGAAAGATAAATGTCATCATTTTATAATCCAGATGACTTTACATCCCAACCTGATACCAAGAAAATGCAATTATAATGTAATGCAAAGAGGCGTCTGCTGCTGTAGACTCTCCGAAACCAGTCAGGTGTAGGAGAGGGGACAGGTTATTCTATTTTCTTCAAATACTGCTGATGTTTAAAGGGGCACTAACTTTACCGATAACTTCTTCTCAGCTACTAGATTGTGTCCGTCTCATCATTTCTGTAATATACTTGCATAAAAAAACATTGTTGATTTTTCCACTGTAGGGCATGATTCAAGTAGCAGCCACTAGGAATCTCCCTTCCAGCTTCTCTGCAGTCCACTCTCTGTTGTTAGACACCGAGCTTCTGTAGTAACAAGGACACAGGGATGTTTTCATAGTAACAGGGGAGAAGCTATCTTCACAGGCGGCTCCTGTGTACCTACAGGCTGCATGTTGACAGATCGGAAAACACCGTGATAACAATCTCCACAATCTCTGCCTCTCCTGCTGTTACAGTGCGTCTATGTGCCCATATTACACACACAATATAGTCAGTTTATTAGCCATATGGCCAGAATGTATCTGAATGCCTGATCTTCCTGGGAGAGAGGTAGAGATGAGCGAGTATACTCGCTAAGGCACATTACTCAGGCGAGTAGTGCCTTAGCTGAGTATCTCCCTGCTCGTCTCTCTAAAGATACGGGGGCCGGCGGGGGGGGGGGGGGGGGGGGAGCAGGGAGGAAAGGAGGGGAGATCTCTCTCTCCCTCTCTCCCCCCCGCTCCCTGTCACCGGCGCCCGGATCTTTAGAGACGAGCAGGGAGATACTCAGCTAAGGCACTACCTTAGCGAACATACTCGCTCATCTCTAGAGAGAGGGCATTTTGATACTGCTTCTCTGCTGATTGGACCAGAAACAGTGCAATGCAGCATGGGAGGTAAGGGCAAGGAGGTCAAGACAGGGAACTACTGGCAGAATGCTAGGCTTGCTACATGCCTCCTCCCTGATAATGGATTGCAAACAGCACAGCCACAAAAAAATGGGGAAGACCACTTGAAAATCAGAACTTACAGGCATGAAACAGGGTGCAAACAACAGCAAATGAGGGTAAGGAGAACCTGGGGGATTTTAGAAAACTCAGATATGCTTTAAGAGGCAGGAAGGTTGAGCCGGGCTCATGGGGTAGACTCTGGGTCTGAGGCCTCATGAAGGCTAGATGTAGGGGATGTAGTGGGACGCGACCACATTGCTGCATTGTTCAAACAGACCTTCTTATTAAAACGAACCTCTGGCTTTGAGACAACATTCTGTATCAGGACAGGAGGAGTAGTGGGGGAACATTAGCAGCAGCTGTTCTCTGCAATCCCTCCAATTCACTAGTTCCGGGTCCAGTCTTCAGCCATCCAAGATGGCCGACAATTTTCAGACTACCTAAGCCCCCAACGTGCATTGCTAGTGTTAGACTACTAATATACCTGCTCTCTGATTGGTTCTAACTGCTCATGTGATCAGCATTGGTCAATCAGAGAGCAGTTCACAGTGTGCACTTAGGAAGATAGATAACTGCTTCAGCCATCTTGGACAGCTGAAAACAGGGCCCAAATCTGGTGGATCGGAGGGGCAGCAGAGAAGGACAACTGTAGGTAAAATACTTTCCCCTCCAGTTCCAGACCGTTCAATAGATATGAAAGTCCCTGAAATTGTTGGTAGCTGGAGGTTCTGGTCGGGCACAAAGAACTCTCCCTTGTTGGGACAGCATGTCTTCTCCTCCAATCCAGAGCTCGCTCTCTCTCTTTCTCGACAACAGATACATAACACCGATGGCGTCTCATCTCTCTGACAGAAGGAACCAATCCCATGCTCTACAGCGGCCAATAGCTGCAACTTCACTCGCAGGAAACCAGGGCCTATTCATATAACTAGTACATCTCGCAGGAGGTCACAGCACCCGACCCTTCATCCCAGAACGCGGTATCCTACGGCCGGTGAAAATAGTTCACACCAACATAAAATACTACATGGCGTCGCTGCTTACTTCACCCGGGACACATAGAAAGAAAGAAAGAACAAAACAGAGCACGAGAGGGACTACAAACTGCAGGTGTGAATACGGTACAGGAGGCAAAGCCGGCTTATCTTTATCGAAATGATTTGTTTCTGATTTTCATAGCAGTTTTCTTTACAATTACTTTAGATAATATAAAATCTAAGCAAGAATAATACACACAGTGATGTCACAGTACAGGGATAATACACACAGTGATGTCACAGTACAGGGATAATACATGCAGTGATGTCACAGTACAGGGATAATACACACAGGGATGTCACAGTATAGGGATAATACACACAGTGATGTCACAGTATAGGGATAATACACACAGTGATGTCACAGTACAGGGATAATACACACAGTGATGTCACAGTGCAGAGATAATACACACAGTGACGTCAGTACAGAGATAATGCACACAGTAATGTCACAGACAGGAATAATACACACAATGATGTCACAGACAGTGATAATACCAAAGTGATGTCACTGTACAGGAATAATACACACAGTGATGTCACAGACAGGGATAATACCAAAGTGATGTCACAGACAGGAATAATACACACAATGATGTCACAGACAGTGATAATACCAAAGTGATGTCACTGTACAGGAATAATACACACAGTGATGTCACTGTGCAGAGATAATACACACAGTGATGTCACAGACAGGAATAATATACACAGTGATGTCACAGTACAGGGATAATACCAAAGTGATGTCACAGTATAGAGGTAATACACACAGTGATGTCACAGACAGTGATAATACCAAAGTGATGTCACTGTACAGGGGTAATACACACAGTGATGTCACAGACAGGGATAATACCAAAGTGATGTCACAGTATAAAGGTAATACACAGAGTGATGTCACAGACAGGGATAATACACACAATGATGTCACAGACAGGAATAATACACACAGTGATGTCACTGTGCAGAGATAATACACACAGTGATGTCACAGACAGGGATAATACACACGGTGATATCACAGTACAGGGGTAATACACAGAGTGATGTCACAGTACAGGGATAATACACACAGTGATGTCACAGTACTGAGATAATACATACAGTGATGTCACAGTATAGGGATAATACACATGATGATGTCACAGACAGGGATAATACACACGGTGATGTCACAGACAGGGATAATACACACGGTGATGTCACAGACAGGGATAGTACACACAGTGATGTCACAGACAGGGGTAATACACACGGTGATGTCATAGTACAGGGGTAATACACACAGTGATGTCACAGTACATAGGTAATACACACGGTGATGTCACAGTATAGAGGTAATACACAGTGATGTCACAGTACAGGGATAATACACATGATGATGTCACAGACAGGGATAATACACACAGTGATGTCACAGACAGGGATAATACACACAGTGATGTCACAGATAGGGGTAATACACACAGTGATGTCACAGTACAAAGATAATACACACAGTGATGTCACAGTATAGGGATAATACACATGATGATGTCACAGACAGGGATAATACACACGGTGATGTCACAGACAGGGATAATACACACAGTGATGTCACAGTACAGAGATAATACACACATTGATGTCACAGTATAGAGGTAATACACATGATGATATCACAGACAGGGATAATACACACAGTGATGTCACAGACAGGGATAGTACACACGGTGATGTCACAGACAGGGATAATACACACAGTGATATCACAGTACAGGGGTAATACACACAGTGATGTCACAGTATAGGGATAATACACATGATGATGTCACAGACAGGGATAATACACATGGTGATGTCACAGACAGGGATAATACACATGGTGATGTCACAGACAGGGATAATACACACATTGATGTCACAGTACAGAGATAATACACACATTGATGTCACAGTATAGAGGTAATACACACAGTGATGTCTCAGTACAGGGATAATAAACAGGAATCTGGAGGCTAGTTTTACAGTGGCTAATGTCTCTTTCCCACCCTGCTGCACTACAGTGAACGATGGTGGACAAGTTGGTATGCACTGCCAAGGCCAGTGTAGATTATTGGTCGAGCTTCGACACTCCTTTGGCTGGGAGTGCCAATAAAGGGGATGAGGAGGGTTGTAGTAGATATCACTCATGGCACCACCGTTCCCACACACCGTTATTTAATGCGGCGGAGTAATAACACAGAGACTTGTCCTCAGGAACTGTTAAGGCCCGGTAAAACTTTACTTGAATAAAACTTGCATAAACAGGTATTACAGGTGTAATTCACTTGTGGAGATTGCAGGCTAGAGTTCAGAGGTAGGGAGGATACACAGGAACAATACGGCCCTATAGTCCACGTTATCTAAATCTCACCGATCCTGGAATTCGGAACACTCTGGAGGAGGAAACGGGTAGGGGTCACTCCACAAACACTCTGGTAGACAAAATTACTCAAAATAACAGTCAAGAAGACGGCTTAGCCTAGATTCCCCCCCGCCCCCCGCACAGCATCCGCATGGGTGTTACAATAAAGGGGTTGTCCCGCGGCAGCAAGTGGGTCTATACACTTCCGTATGGCCATATTAATGCACTTTGTAATGTACATTGTGCATTAATTATGAGCCATACAGAAGTTATCAGAAGTTATTCACTTACCTGCTCCGTTGCTGGCGTCCTCGTCTCCATGGTTGCCGTCTAATTTTCGCCGTCTAATGGCCAAATTAGACGCGCTTGCGCAGTCCGGGTCTTCTTCTCTTCTCAATGGGGCCCCGTGTAGCTCCGTGTAGCTCCGCCCCGTCACGTGCCGATTCCAGCCAATCCGGAGGCTGGAATCGGCAATGGACCGCACAGAAGCCCTGCAGTCCACCGAGGGAGAAGATCCCGGCGGCCATCTTCAACCGGTAAGTAAGAAGTCACCGGAGCGCGGGGATTCAGGTAAGCGCTGTGCGGTGTTCTTTTTTAACCCCTGCATCGGGGTTGTCTCGTGCCGAACTGGGGGGGGGGGGGGGGGGTTGGAAAAAAAAAAAACCCGTTTCGGCGCGGGACAACCCCTTTAAGTACCTCTGTGTGGTGATCCTAATGAAGGAAAAACGCCTGTGTTGTGAATAGGTACCTGGTAGGGTGGGTCCCTATATACCGAATTGGTTGGGCTGCTATCACTCTTGGGAATTTAGTAACTCACTTGTTCTCCCATGCGTTTCACATGCGGTAGGGATGTCTCTCCTTCTCCTCCATATTAGACACAAGGAAACCAGAGATGTCTCCCTGTGCCCCTGCAGTTTCTCCAACGGATCGGGAAGAGGGAAGATCCTCAGCTCCTGCAAAGGGGACCTCTCCTTCTCCATTTTCAATACAAGGAAGCTAAAGGTGCTTCCCTTCATCACTGTGGGTCCTCCAACAGCATGGTGAGATGGATGATCATCAACAACCACTGCTGCTCTCAGACACTCACTTTTATAACCTCTCTTGTACCACATGACACAGCAAAAGAGATACATTCAGCAGCAGAGCGGACAGGCAATGATTTTAGCACAGTTAACCCTTCAGACGCTGCAGCTGTGTAACACACATACCGAAAATAACATGACAGCTTTGCACAGTGCATCCATATTAGGGTGCCTACCCACTTGCGATTTTTTTTCCTGTGATGTTTTGCGTTTTTTCTCAAGAGCAATTAGTATAGAATGTGTTCTTGTCCATCTGGGGGTGTTTTTCCGTTTCGTGGGGTTTTTTCACATAGGAACTGTCAGTTGCATATGTCTCCTTGATTGTCAATGGAGGGCTGCAAAAAACGCCGCAGAAAACGCGCGAAAACACCGCGTTTTTCACGCGCGAAAATCGGCAACGCAAGTGGGTAGGCGCCCTAAGACAATACGTGTATTACAATTAGGGAGGGGACCAGGATGTTGTTCTGGGACACTACAGCATCACACACGTCCCCCAGAGTAAAGGAGCTCCAGGAATCAGGAAGGGGTTAACAGCAAACAAACTAACATTTATTGTATCCTCAGGTGGCATATGTAGTGGCCCCGACTTGGGGCCCCTACAGCACTGGTTTAGCTACCTTGTGTGGTGTGTATATGTTTTTTTGCATCTCAATGTATGTCTATGTGTGTTAACCATTGTCTTTGTGTGTTGACCTAAACAGGTCACTAAACAGTTAATGTCTGTGTCTGTTTTGTCTGTCTCTGCTGAGTTTGCAAAATTCCCCTTTGCTGCCTGTCAATCACTCTGACCTCGTTTGGGATTGGTCAAAGAGAGTTCCGTAGCCCAGGATTGGTTGTTGGGGTGGAAAAAGGAGAGAAAAAGAAAAAGAGGGAAAAAGAAAAAGGAAGAAAGAAAAGGAAGAGAAAGAAAAAGGGAGAGCGGAGTCTATTTCAACCCATTCAGAAGGAACCAAAGACAGGGCAGACCTCACAGGATGAGGCTTAAACTCTCTAATCGTGAGTTTAATCAGCCCAAGCACATTGAACAGTCGGTGTGCCCTTTGTGAAGCCCACGCTAGCTCCTCCATTCCTCCACAAACAGACGCTCAGTTCAGTACCCATATAACCTAGCCTGGTAGACTTATCTTCCCCGAGAAAGAAAGAAGGAGTGAGAAAGTTTAGGAATTATCAAGAGTTGTTTCACGCCTGTAAGAAGAATTGTTGAAGTGTTCTACTGTTTGCTAAACTACTCAATAACCGTTAATCTGTCAAGTTGCAAGTGTCAGTAAAAAATCATGAATAATCAGAAGCACTGGCGTCACGTTGAACTGTTACCACTGTTATTATCAGGCACCCTTGTGTAATCCTTCTGCTGCATGGGCCATCGTCTTAAGCAGAATAGCCACCACCGTAACTATGCCTGAGTTAGGAAAAAACACTCAAGTTACTTTTGCCGACTCCAGCTCGTTGCACATAGAGGTTTGATATTCCTTACAGTCAGTTTCCAACATCTAGCTCAGATGTGGTAACTGGAGATACCATTGTTTATAACAAGATTCATATACTACTTAGCCAGGTTTGCACTTGGGCATTTGGAACACTCTTGCAACGTTGTATCTGGCACTTCACTCCTTCCTCAGACTCAGAAATTAGGCTGTAGATGATTGCTCCTGACCAGCTCTCTGCACTTGCTGCTACACCTCATGTGCTCTCCTTTCTGAAGGTTATGTGTTATGATCGTGTGGGCAAATAAGGACCAGGCCCACACAAATGTGCCCAAAAGACGGGGATATCACAAACAAGGGAACCTGAGACGGAATTCAGACTGGACGTGCTGGCAGAAACACCAACTGGACAGAGAACTACATACTGTGGACTGGACTGACGGATAGACATAACATAGGGACTGACAAATGACTAAAACCAGTACATATAAGCAGATGATGTGGCTATAAAAGTTCGAAGAATTGGTTCGTACATTGGCCAATAAACTTAAGCTGCAAGGCCACAACAAGGCTGCTCGTGTCTTGCGGTCCCTGCACTAGCAAGACACATCTACCAGAGGACCCTATGGGCCCCCCTAGCTCAGAAATGGCAAATAACTCAGCAGGACAAAGCAGAGACAAATTGACATAAAACTGACAGAAAATAAACGTAAGAATGGACATGAACAAACAGGACACAAGTCACACAGCAAGCTGCAATGGACAAGGATTCATGACTGCTCACCCTGAACACCAAACCCACAGCAAGCTGCAACGGACAAGGATACATGACTGCTCACTCTGAATACCAAAGAGACACTGACAGGAGCAGGGTATAAATATGAGCAAAGACCTGCGGGATTGGCTAGCAGGAGATTACCACACCCAGCCAGCTCAATCATTCACACCTGTGGAGCTGTGCTGCTAGAAACCTTAGTACCACAGGTCCCGGCAGCACAACGTAACATTATGGAACTGTAGAAGGGTTTTTATAAACTTCTGTGGTCCTCCCAGCAGCAAAAGACTGAAGGGCTGAGAGGCAGGACTAATGCAATAAATAATACTGAGTAAGGTCTTATTCACACGTCAGTAATTCATTATTATTTTTCATCAGTATTTGTAAGCCAAAACCAGGGGTGGAACCTACAGAGAGAAAACATGATGGACAGATTTGCCCATGTTCCGTATTTTGTATCCACGCCTAATATTGATTTACAAGTACTGATGAAAAATACTGAGGCTTCAGGTTCCTTTTGAAGCTTTCGCACGCGGTGGAGAGTCTGATGGATTGAGGTAACAAGTTCCAGAGTAGAGGTGAAGCACGGGAGAAAGCCTGGAGATGATTCTGTAATGTGCACAGGAGAGGCAGGGGAGTAACAGGTAGATAAAATGGCCAGCAGAGTTGTGGACAGATTTTAGGGGTGCAAGGGCACTGAATATGAGGCCACCGAGGGGGATATTGCAGTGGTCTAGATGGGAGATGAGGGCAGCACTAGCATTTTTGTTGACTTGGGGTTTAGGAAAGATTGTATCCAAGAGGTGTTTTTGAGCAGGAGGCAGCTGGAGGTGGCGAGGGCTTATATGTGTGGTTTGAAGCAGAGTGCAAAGTCAAGTGTAACATCAAGAAAGCCTAATGTGGAACTGGTGAGAGTATGTAGCCATTGTTTGTGATTGATGGGTATGGTGAGGGTGTAGAGTGATGTGGAGGAAAGATGATGAGTTCAGTTTTCTCCATGTTACGTTTTAGGAAGCGGGAGGAGAAGGAGGATAAAGCCGAGAGACATGCTCGGATTCTGGACAGCAGAGATGTAACATGTGGGCCAAAGAGGTAGATTTGAGTGTCATCAGCACAAAGGTTGTACTAAAAGCCATAGGATTATATGAGATGTCCTAGGTGTAGAAGGAGAAGGGTAAGGGGCCTAGGACAGAGCCTTGGGGGATTACCAACAGAAAGACAGTGAGGTAAGGATGTGGGCTGCAAGCGGGAGACCTTTAATGTTCAGCCAATGAAGTACGAGGAGATCCAGAAAAGGGCCAATTTTGTGATGCCAAAAGAGGATAAAGTTTGAAGCAGGAGAGAATAGTCAACTGTGTCAAAGGCAGAGGACAACTCGAGGAGAAGGAGCATAGAGTAATGTACAAGCAGAGGACCAGTCAAGGGGGAGGAGCACAGAGTACTGAACAAGCAGAGGGCAGGTCGAGGAGGAGGAGCATGGAATAATGTACAAGCAGAGAACAGGTCAAGGAGGAGCACAAAATAATGTACAAGCAGATGATCGGTCGAGGGGGAGAAGCACAGAGTAATGTACAAGCAGAGGACTGGTCGAGGGGGAGGAGCACAGAGTAATGTACAAGCAGAGGACCGGTCGAGGGGGAAGAGCACAGAGTATTGTACAAGCAGAGGACCGGTCGAGGGGGAGGAGCACAGAGTATTGTACAAGCAGAGGACCGGTCAAGGAGGAGGAACACAGAGTAATGTACAAGCAGAGGATCGGTCAAGGGGGAGGAACACAGAGTAATGTACAAGCAAAGGACAGGTCGAGGGGGAGGAGCGCAGAGTAATGTACAAGCAGATGATTGGTCAAGGGGGAGGAGTGCAGAGTAATGTACAATCAGAGGGCTGGTGGCAGTGGTGGTGGCAGAAACCGGATTTAAGTTGACTGAAATGGCTGTCAGGAAAATATAAAAGTTCTGACTTTTGAAAAGTGGAGATGAAATTCCTCCAAAAATCGTCATTAGGTTGAGAATAGGCCCCATCACTAAGGGGTTAATAACTGTGCACTGGGCCCAGTCAGGTATTTAAAGGGCCCTTCTGATCTGCAATAGTAGACACAACCCATGGTCAGGTGTGGCGCTGTTTTTGGGAAGTAAGCTGCCATGTTTTTCTAATCTTGGACGCGGTTGCATTGCGGTTGTCTAAATGGTGGCTAAATAGGCATGAAAAGTGACAACCGTAAGACAAAATGCACTGACAGTGGTTGTCACTTCTTCCTGTTCTCCTACTGGGCAAAGAACATTGTTAAGTAGGGGCAACAAGGAGCGCAGGGGAAAGCTCCTGCAAGACTGCAGAGAATTTCTTACGATCCCCGAAGCTAAAAAAATAATTTGCAAACTACATTTTTGACATTTCTTGTTGCTGTTTTCCAAACATGAAGCCGTTTATTACGTCTCCGCAGGTTTTATGGATTGGACTAGTCAACCTACGTTCCTAAAAGGGCGGACTGCTAAATAATTCCATTTCTTCACTAGGAAAGTCACTTCAGGTTATGAAGTAGAAGAAGCCAAGATGGATGCCGAATGGCGATCACCGATTGCTTGGAATGTTTGAGCCTTTATCTAGTATCTCTCGGCAGCTACATGATGGATGGTTACACCCAATGACTCACAATCCGCCGCGCTGTTTGCTCGATGCACACAGCAACATCTGGAAGTTTCTCCATCAGAAAATTATTGAAATTGAGGTTTCTTATTTCAGGTTTATTCTGTAGCTACAAATTTCCAGTCGCCAAGGTAGCAGATCCAAACAGGCAGAAGTTTCCTGAAAGTTCACTTTTCTAATTTGGCAGAGCAGATACAATGCAAAATGATGGAAACATGAGGTCACGCTTTACAGAGCTTCATGTGCGTTTTATGGCCGGTAACAGGGAACACGTCAGTTTTGCCGTCTTTACGCGGTCATCTCATAACGCTACACTGAGGACAGTCCTTAAAGAGGCTCTATCACTGTCTCTTTGCACCCCTATCTGAGGGCTCGCTGATACGTCTGCTGTGGGATCTGTGCAGTAGTTTGGGAGAAACTTACATTTTATTAATGGCAGCACATTCATAAAGGAATAAAGGAAATAGTCCTGGATATTCATGAGCTGCAGCCTAGCTCCACCCACCCCACCATCTAACCAATGACTGTTTGCCTATTACTGTGCATAGGGAAAGAGCTGCCAATCATTGGCTGGTTAATGAAGTGCGTATGGCTACCCTGCAGCTCATGAATATGCAAGACTAGTTTTGTGCCTGGTTGCTACTACCTTGTTTCCCTGAAAATAAGACATAGCATGATTTTCCAGAATTTTTGAGGATGCAAAATGATTTTTCAGGCTTTTTGAGGATGCTTGAAATATAAGCCCTACTCCAAAATTAAGCCCTGCTAACAGTTAATTAAAAAAGTCAATTTAAATAATGTCCAGGCAGCTATACATGTAAAAAAGTTAAACCTTTTTGAGCAAAAATTAATATAAGACACTGTCTTATTTTTGGGGAAACGCGGTAATAAAATGCAAGTTTCTCCAAAACTCCTGCACAGATCCACACAGCAGACACTGTAATCAGTGTGACCGGCTCTACCTGATGGTGCTCTCAGTGATGGTGACAGATTTCCTTTAAAGGGGTTTTCTGCTTTGTATATTCCTTTTTTTTCAGAAGGATTCCTAAATAATTAGCTGATCATATTGTGTCCTGCTGCTCGGAATGTCAGCGATCAACTGTAATATGTAGGAAAACACAACAGCAAGTGTTCAAATTCCCTGCAGCGCCTCTAGAGGAGAAATTAACCGTTACATAGTACTTAAAGGGGATGGCTGAGTTAAGGAATCCTGTGTCACTGGGTCCCGATGTGATAAACTAGCAAATCAGCAGTTACTTACCTCTCCCTGCTCCCCCATTCGTCCTCCACCGGCGGCTCTGGTCTTTCTCTGACATTAATTTACAGGCTGCAGTCAGCAGTAGCCAATGACAATGCTCGGCAATCATGGCTGAGCGCTGTCATTGGTTCTACAGCAGGTTAATGGGACGTCACAGCAGCCCATAAACCAAGACAGTGGAGACCAGAGCAGGCAGCGGGGAACGATTAGGAAGCGGAGAGAGGTGAGTAATTGCTGATTCGTTACTTTAATGGGGGGGGGGGGGGGTGACCCGGAGACAGGGGTTTCCTTAATTTGGACAATCCCTTGAAAAAAATAAAATGGCTTTAAAAAATATATATTTTCTGTCGCCACCTCTTGACCCCTGTAACTTTTTGTTTATGACAATGCAGCTGTACGAGGGCTAGTTTTTGCAAGTTGGCTTGTAGTTTTTACTGGTAGCATTTTATGGTACATATAAGTTTTTGATCGCTTTTTATTTAATTGTTTTCTTGGAGACAGGGTGACCAAAAAAGTGCAATACTGGCATTGTGGAGCAATATGCACCAGGATGCCATTCGGATCTTGTATGCCTCCATGACTACACATGTCACATCTAGTATCCAAGCTAGAGGCGGTCCAATAGGGTACTAGAGTCTCCATGTCCGCCTGTATCACATCTTGTATCCAAGCTAGAGGTGGTACAACATGATACTATAGCCTCCTTGCCTACCTGTATCACATCTTGTATGCCTCCATGACTACACATGTCACATCTAGTATCCAAGCTAGAAGCGGTCCAATAGGGTACTGGAGCCTCCATGCCCACCTGTATCATATCTTGTATCCAAGCTAGAGGCAGTATAACAGGGTACTAGAACCTCCACACCCACCAGTATAACATCTTGTATCCAAGCTAGAGGTGGTACAACAGGGCACTAGAGCCTCCACACCCACCAGTATAACATCTTGTATCCAAGCTAGAGGTGGTACAACAGGGCACTAGAGCCTCCATACTACCCATATTACATCTTGTATCCAAGCTAGAGGTGGTACAACATGATACTATAGCCTCCTTGCCTACCTGTATCACATCTTGTATCCAAACTAGAAGTGCTACAACAGGGTACTAGAGCCTCCATGCCCGCCCATATTACATCTTGTTTCCAAGCTAGAAGCGGTACAACAGGGTATGAGAGCCTCCATGTTCGGTCGTATCACATCTTGTATCCAAGCTAGAGGCGGTACAACGGGATACTAGAGCCTCCATGCCTGCCCGTATCACATGTTGTATCCAAGCAAGAGGTGGCCCAACAGAGTACTAGAGCCTCCATGCCCACCTGTATTACATCTTGTATCTAAGCTAGAGGCGGTACAACAGGGTACTAGAGCCTCCATGCCTACCCGTATTAAATCTTGTATCTAAGCTAGAGGCGGTACAACAGGGTACTAGAGCCTCCATGCCTACCCGTATTAAATCTTGTATCTAAGCTAGAGGCAGTACAACAGGGTATTAGAGCCTCAATGGCCACCCGTATCACATCTTGTATCCAAGCTAGAGGCGGTACAACAGGGTATTAGAGCCTCCATGCCTACCCGTATTAAATCTTGTATCTAAGCTAGAGGCAGTACAACAGGGTATTAGAGCCTCAATGGCCACCCGTATCACATCTTGTATCCAAGCTAGAGACGGTACAACAGGGTACTAGAGCCTCCATGCCTACCCATATTAAATCTTGTATCCCCGCTAAAGGTGGTACAACAGGGCACTAGATCTTCCACGACTCATCATACGTTCGACGTATGGTGTGTCTGCAATGCATTGAGGAAAAAGCATGTGTGGGACATAATTCATGCTGAGTAGGAGTCACACACATGCGCCCAAAGCCTCAGTGTGGTGCAAGCACGCTGTACATGGAATGCATAACGTCTCCAGCAGCCCAGACCCGGGAGAGGATAAAAAAACGAGACGAAATTTAGATGGTAGTCACAGTGGCTCTGCTGCTCCTGGAAAAGTGGTAGAATGGGTTTGGGACTGAGACTACTGCAGTTGAAAATTATATTGGCAATTCTTATTGTGTGCTACCCGAGGAGTCAGGTATGGCAGGATTTTAGTTTGTTGTGACGCCGTGTACGGGTAGGGACCCGTTCCAAGCAAAGTAATAAAATACAAAAAAATTGGAGAACTAAACAGAAAGGGGGGTAGTAGTCCTGGCTGGCCTGGGGGTGTAGTGTGGTACCTCAGTGCAGCTTTTATGGATGGTGGGAAGCTCTCCAGGAAGCAGACTTTATTGTGAAAACAGTTCAATTGAGAGAGAATTCTTTTCTTGGTAGTAAGTACACACTTGAATTACATTTACTTGAAGTGGATTAAGACCCTTTGACACTAGGCTTGGGAGGTGAGAGTTAACTTTCTACTTTCTTGACCTCCTGGTTTGACACTCCAGCTTTACTTCTGTGGCTGTGATTACAATGAACTGACTGCTTCTGACTTGCTTCTTTACTCTGACTTCTGTTTTTTCTTATTGAACTCTCCTCCCCCTTTTTCTCTATCTCTCTCTTCTTCTTGCTCTCCAGAATAACTTGGCTCTTAGTACTCACACTTTAGATGTTTTCCTTCCCACCGCACTGACTTTGGAGTAAAGATGATATCCTGGTTCCTCCCCGATCTTTAGCTCAGGCTCCCCTGGACTAGACTCTCTCCAGACCTGGATTAAACTCCATAACACCGCCCACTCTCTACCTTTTAGGGCTCCCACACACTTGTGATTGCGTTTTTTGTTAACGCGATTGTCAATGGGACTTTCTATTGTACAAAAAACGCAACGCATGCAACTGCGTTTTTGGTGCATTGCGTTGCGTTTTTAACATTAAAAAGTCCCATTGACAATCGTGTTAACAAAAAACGCAATCGCAAGTGTGTGGGAGCCCTTATACTGCCAAGCTAGCTCAAACTGTGATGCGGATCTAGGCTACCAATCCCAGGCTATCTACTCTTTGCTAAGCCTGGCTAAACATTCCCCTGACTGTTGCTAGGTGACCTGTACACACCAGGGGCTGGAGAATATTACCAGAACACACATTACAGTGGAGAAATGTGAACAATAACGCCATAACATTTTACACTTATTAAACATCTCATTAAGACCTGTTGGAAGAATATAGTCAACCCAGAAAGTGCTGGAGTAGCCAACTCTGGGGTACTACATATACATCAACATAGAAGGGGGTGTTTTTAGCAGAAGACGAAGGGAGAAAGTCCAGACCGCTGGCAGATGTGAACCGCCCATCAGATGGTCTGAGGCTAATTTCCATATTGTGGCAGAAGCCTTTATCTAGAGATGGGGGCCACAGTGCACAGTGGTAATGGTACCGTTTTAACCATCATTCAATCGGTCATGTGTCGGTATATTGAGTTTTATATGCAAACATTAGCTAACTGACGTCCTTTAACCCCTTGAGTGGCACGCCCGGAAATTTTCCGTGACGAGCTCCACTGCTCATAGCGATACAGCCCGGAAGATTTCGGGGCTATGCATCACTATGGGAGCTGCAGAGCACAATGCCACAAGCTGTGACCTTGTGCTCTGCCTGCACAGACCCAGAGAGAACAAAGCAAGGGCTTTGAAAAACCAGCAGAAGATATTGCCAATCTGCCGGCAATCTCCTGTTTTGTTTACAGGTTGCCATAGAGACCATCTGCTTGTCAGAAGCAAGCCGATGGTCTCTGTGGCAGGGAGAGCTGGTGCTTGGCTGTGAGAGGACAGCTAGGTACCAGCTCTTACAGCAGAGATCAGAGAAAACCTCCGATCTCTGCTGTGTTAACCCTTTACATGCTGCAGTCTATGTGACTGCAGCATGTAAAGGGCTGTCACTGCAGCATGTAAAGGGCTGTCACCATCGGACCCCTGGAATGTGATCAGGGGTCCTGATGGGTCCCTGTGGAAGTCCCCTAAAGGGACAAAAATTTTAAAAAAAGTAAAAAAATAATAAAAACACTTGTCTCCCTTTACTTGGTAAAAATTCAAAAATACAATCACACATGTGGTATCCATGCGTCACGACCCAGAGAAGGAAGTTAATACATTATTTAACCCCTTAATGACATGGCCCCTTTTTTTCTTTTTTCCCCATTTCTTTTTTTCCTCCCCCCTGTTTAAAAAATCACAACTTGTCCCGCAAAAAACAAGCCCTTATATGGCCGTGTCAATGGAAAAATGAAAAAGTTATGGCTCTTGAGACGCAACTGCAAAATTAGTTGAAATTCAATGATTAGACCATTTTAAAAAACCTGCCCTGGTGGGTCTGACAGGGTGGTAGGAAACCCGCCACTCAAGGGGTTAAATAACCTGCCCTGGTGGGCACGACAGGGTGGTAGGAAACCCGCCACTCAAGGGGTTAAAAGCTGGAAATATACAAGAACAGCTACGCGTCATATGATGGATCTGTACAACAGGTACCTGTAATATGATAATATGCACCAGGTCGCGGCTATCCTCATGATGCAACCCGCAGCACTGGTACTGCGTTGCAAGCACACTGCACATACATTATAAGGCTAAGCTTCCGTATGCCGCTGGGAAGAGTCAGTGTCGCGCTTTGCGGGGGAAGCGATGAGAATACGTCTATATTTAACCTTACAGTTTATATTTGCTATTTAATGCGAATAACACAACAGATTCCAATGGATTTCATTAGAATTTCCATGGATGCGTTCTTACTTGTGATGTGAGATGCACACGCACTACTTGTATAGTACTTTATATTAACCCCTTCAAGAGGCTGTCCAGTTGTTAAATATTGATGGCCTATCCGCAGGATAGCTCATCAATAACAGATCAGTGAGTGTCTGCAACCTCACCAATCAGCTGTTCACTGAGGATGTGGCTTTGTAAACTGAGCTGATTTCGACAAGAAGCAAACAGCTCTGTTCTCATTGTAGTGGCCTGGCTTGGTACTGTAGGCATTGACGAGAATCGTAACTTTACCTGTAGTACCAAACCTGGCCACTACAGTGAGAACAATGCTGTCCGCTACCTGCAGAAATCAGCTCAGTGCATGAGAACAAGTGATCTGTGAGGATCCGGGGCAAAAGGGCCTCTGCTGAACTACTATAGATGACTTATCTTAAAGATAGGCCATCAATAGTTGACAACTGGACAACCCCTTGGAGGACTCGGCCCCCCTTTTTTTTTCATTTTTCCTCTCCACTTTCAAAAAATCATAACTCTTTTAATTTCCCGTCAACGTAGTTGTGTTTTTCAATGACAATTTTAATGAACCGTATAATGTACTGAAAAACGTTCAAAAATTTCTAAGTTGAGTGAAACGGTGAAAACTTGCAATTTCGCCATCTTTAGGGAGGGGGTCTTGTTTTTACGGCGCACACACGGCGGCAGAAGTGACATGATGCCTTTATTTGGGGGTCAGCACAACTATGACAAATATGCAAATATACCAAAATTATAGCGCTTTTTTGCTGAACTACGTTTTCAAAAATAAAATATATTTGAAATAAAGAAAGTTTTCTGCCACCATAACTTCATCTTTCCGTCGACCTGGTTGTGGGGGGCTCACTTTTTGCGGGACGTCCTGTAGTTTCTATTGGTAGCATTTAGGAGTGTATACGACTTTTTGATTGCGTTTTATTACATTTTGTTTTTACCGAAAAGCGCGATTCTTGTGCTGTTTGATTTTTCTAATGACGCCTAATATGTGGGATAAATAATGAGTTACCTTTATAGATCTGACCTTTATAAATGCAGCGATACCAAATATGTTTTGGGTGTCTTGGTTTTGGTTTTTGTATCATAATTACAGTAAAAGGAGGGGGGGGGGGGGGCTACACTTTTGATATCCTTTAAATTTTACAATTCTAGAAAAAACTTTTCTCACTTGCTTTTACCTTTTTTTAGCCCCCCCCCCCTCCGATGGACTTGAAGTTGCATGCGCTTGATCACTTATACCATATATAGCAATACTTTCTTCCTACATATACATCCGGGGGTGCTTTGGGGTAAGGCTACATGTGGTGGACACTGTTTGGCCAAAAACAACACCAATGTGCGGTTTTAGCAGAAGTCAGTGCAGTTTTCAGCTATATTGTGGCCTCCATGTATAGTGCTATCCCAACACTTAGCGGGGGGCCACAGAGCTTCTCCTATTTGGATGTCCTTTTAACGTCTACCCCTCTCAACACTTTTTTAACCCCTTACACCTAAATGAATATGGGCAAAGAGACCATACCCCCTCTTGTAGCTCTGATTCCCTGGATCAGCTCTTTAGAGATATATTTTAACATAAAGATATTAGAGAACGGATATATCGGGAACATGAAGCATTTGTAACTCTCAGTTACTTAAAAGAACTCTCCATTTTGGAAAATCCCTACTTGTCAAAGGGTCTTTGGAAAAAAAATCATGATTAAGTTCCTCCCTGTTGAGACCCCAAAGGATCAGCTGTAATCTGTGCAGAAATCTGGTAGTACCATAAATTAATTCCCCTGCAGCACCCCCACAGGGGAAATGAGGTATTGCATAGTGTTTATTTGCATCAGTGTGTTGTCTAAGTAATACAGGATGGGTCCTCCTCTGAGTATCTGCTATCCACTCTGGGCAAGTGATGAGCGTCCTGAACAGAGGATCCCCCTCTATGAATACAGAATTCCCCGAGAGAGTATACAAGGGGCTTGTATATGAGGGGCTTTCTAAACTCTACAATCCCCTCATACTGTGTTAATATTTGCCCTCAGAACCATTAGGCATTTAAGGACGTTAGATGTTATGGGATCTACAGGGATCTACAGGGTTTATTCTGCATCCTACAGGATTTCCATTCAATAACACTGAAAGCATCAATAGGATTAACCCCTTCAGGACCCAGTGGTTGATTTATTACCCTATTGTGGGTTTTTTGGGCTGTCACAATTATTTTTGCAGCTATTCTTTAGGCATATTGGGCTACTTTTGAAAACTTTTTTTGCAGAATTGTATTTTCATTTTATTGGTGGCAATGTATATAAAAGTGAAAAATATATATATTTGTTTCAATTTATAATTCTTTCATTTTAAAATTATTACATTTATGCTAAAATAGAGTTCAGGAATAAGTTCACCATTTTGTTATATAGTTTGTATAATCTCAGATTACCGGGCGGATATGGTGACGCTTTAGGATGCTGTCGGCGTTGGGTCATTTTCTTTATGTGAATATTTTTATTTTATTCTATGTTTTTTTTAACTTATTTAGTATCTTTTTTTAAAAAAAAAACATCTGTGTCCCCCGTGACGTCATCTAAGATTTCTGGGGATTCAAAATGCAAATTTATTTTTTTTTTGCACTCATCCACTGTAGCTGAGGCATCCATAGGAGCCCCAGTTACAGGGGAAAACATCCCCCTGGTGTGACAGTAGTCACTGTCAGAGCTGCTGTGGGGTCTCTGACATGCCGGGGGTCGCCACTGATAACGTTATTGCCAGGTCCCGTGCAGAAAGCGCTATATACCGTGTTTCCTCGAAAATAAGACAGTGTCTTATATTAATTTTTGTTCAAAAAGGTTTAACTTTTTTACATGTATAGCTGCTCCTGGACACTATTTAAATTGACTTTTTTTAATTAACTGTTAGCAGGGCTTAATTTTGGAGTAGGGCTTATATTTCAAGCATCCTCAAAAAGCCTGAAAAATCATTTTGCATCCTCAAAAATTCTGGAAAAATCATACTATGTCTTATTTTCAGGGAAACAGGGTAGCTTGTAAAGAGAAGGTGGAAGCCATTAAAGACCACTTCTGTCTTCTCCTTCGGGTCCTCGGCTGTCTTGGACATCTGAGTACCCGACCTTCTGCTGCTAGATTGTAGGAGCTTTAGTCCTGTGCAGTATTTTTACAATGAAATTAAAGCCCAGCACCAAGCGCCATATATTTACAGTTAGAGATGAGCGAGCATACTCTCTAAGGACAATTACTCGATCGAGCATTGTTCTTTGCGAGTATCTGCCCGCTCGGAAGAAAAGGTTCGGCTGCCGGCACAGGTGAGAGGTGAGTTGCGGCAGTGAGCAGGGGGGAGCGGGGGGGAGAGAGGCAGAGAGATTTCCCCTCCGCTCCTCCCCGCTCTCCGCCGCCGCTCCCCGCCCCCCGTCAGCAGCCGAACCTTTTCTTCCGAGCGGGCAGGTACTCGCTAAGGGCAATGCTCAATCGAGTAATTGCCCTTAGTGAGTATGCTCGCTCATCTCTATTTACAATGCTTAGTCCCTAATGGGTTAAAGGGGTTGTCCAAGAATGTCACAAAATGGCCTGTGTCCGTGCAGCCTGTGGAAACCTGTCCTAGAACGGCAGAATATATATCTAGACTACAGCGAGAAACGGACGGGGATTAATGCCGCACGGCATCCACATGTTGTCTGTTCCTTTCCTTCCCATTGACTTGGATGGCCAAGTCTTGTACATTGATCGGTTTAGAATTGCGCATGCGGCCTTTTTTTCCCGCGACCTGTGTATACTTGTGGAAAACGGATGTGTGAATTGGCACGCTGACTACTACGGGTCAGAGTCCAGTCGTAGACTCGGGCAGCACACGGACTGAGAATACCCCAGTGGGAATTACCCCCAGGTCTTTGGGACCTACAACCCAGACACAACTGAATTGTGGGAGTCGTTCTCGGCGCCGCGGCCTTCAGAAGGGGAACCTCCGGAATGGAAAACAAATGACTGACGGATTTCTTACTGCTAAATGGAAAAGTCGCCAGAGACTGCGCTATATTAGGAAGGGTAAACAGCGCAAAAGGCGGATGAGTCTAATATTAACATCACATCGATTACAAGTGGTGACTTCATGCTAAATATATTCTGTCCGATTAGCGGCTAATTTACTCCTCCGTGAAGTCTGTAATATTATTTAAAACCTAATTACACGGTCACTAAGAAAAACCCGGCCTGAGGACTAATAATAAACTTATCATGTGCCATATCTAACGGGCCGGAAGGGATTTACAGAACGGAAAATGGCAAAATAAGCAAAAAAAAAAGCTAAATTAAAGTGTAATAGTACTTTCCCCAAATTTTTTGACTTGTCATAGGAGCATGTCAAAAGTTTTGATCGCTGGGGGTCCGGCTGCTGATACTCCCACCGATCGCTAGAATAAAGCAGCTGAAGCGCTCATCTGAGTGCTGTCCCGGTTAGCTGAAGACGGGCTCAATACAAAGTCTATGGGCCAGTCTCCAGCTATTGAGCAATGACAGCGCTCGGATGAGTGCTGCTTCATTCTACTGATCGGTGGGGGTCTCAACACTCAGACTCCCAATGATTAAAACTTTTGAAATGCCCTCACTGCTACAAGTGGCATAGCTATAGCGGTTGCAGGGGTCACAGTTGTGACCAGGCCCCTTATCCAGGGGGCCTGGAGGCTCCCCTTACCACTGTGGTAACAAGGGCCGGCATCACTGCCATTATATTGTACTGATAGCAGGTGACTGAGAAGAGGAGTTACACGGCTCAGCCAGCAGTGCTGCATGAGTGCAGATGTTGGGCAGAGCTGCGGTGCCATGACCTCGGGGGAGAGGGGGGATGTTATATCACAATTACTTTGGATGCACAGTAGGAGCATTGAGGGATCTCTGTGGGTTGTGTGGTGGCACGATGGGACCAATGTGTATAATATGAGATGGCTCAGAGACCTCACCGTGAGTTGTGTGGAGGCACGCAGAGGACCATTATTACTGTGTCTAGGGGTAGTGTCAGGATGGGGAAAATTAAAGAGAAGAGTCCAAGCTAGAAGAAGTCTTCATCGCAATCTGTGTAGATATATAGAAAAGTAAAACTAAAATGGACAACACCAATCAGAGAAGATGTTACTTGTGATCCCTGGAGGTAACTGCACTGTAATCACTATCACTGTATAGAGCCGGTATCTGACTATTATATGGTGACTGCATTCTTTGGATCACACTAGAGCTAAGCTGCTGTATCTAAGCCCGCTGTGTTCTAAAAGTTGTATTACAGATATGCTGTCTTTGAGAATACTATATATATATATATGAGTATATATCTGTTCTTCTTCTGGTTGGGAGGTAACACACGAGTCTTGGAGCCTGTGCCCCTTATCTTCTGGCTGCCCTGAGCCTTCAGCTCCTCACCTGACTGCTACTACTTTCAGACCTCCTTAAAAAGTATTCCGTAACGCCAGCTGTTATAACTGTAGCGCTATAGGATAATTAGCGAAGAATTCCCCATTTATGGCAAAGTACAAGACAAATTAGTGATTTTTGCTATGACTGGCATGACGCTCCCTCAAGGGCAAATCACCTAAAAATAAAAGTCCTTTTGTCGGGCAATTATGGGGTTTAATTATAAATTCTGTTTCACCATTTCCGTTACGTCTGTTTCCAGGAACGTTGTGTAGCGGGCGGCTTCTTCTTAAGGTTACCAGCCAGGAATGTACTTTTGTAGCAGTACCTATAGGGGACGCTGTAAGAGTACGACATTTTATCAGACCTGACTGCAGCTGGTTCCCAATATATATGATTCTACCAGAAGTACTTGGCCCCCCTAGCAGTAGAATAGATTGTGTCGTATTAGCATATCATGTGTCCTACACCATGCTACATGAGATGCCGACCCTTGGAGGTGTCAGCCGTAGTTTATGACGGGAACTGCACGTTATTGGGTATATGGGTTATGTCGCTGCACACAAGCCGTCCATCATGAAGCACCAGGCATCGGCCCGTCTACAATGGTGCAAGGAGCGTCGTCATCGGACAGTTGGGTAATGGAAGAACGTTCTATGGAGTGATGAATCACGTTACTCCATCTTCACATCAGATGGAGGTACCTGGGTGTGGAGGATGATGAGAACGCTGCCTACCGGAGTGTGTTGTGCCAACAGTTACGTACGGCGGAGGTTCTCTTATGGCCTGGGGGGGTTTTACATGGCATGGTCTCGGTCCGTTGGTTATAGTGACAGGAACCACAAGTGAACCTTTACAGTCTAGACAATAATGTGCTGCTGACAATGTGGCAATACTCTGGGAATGGTCGGCCATACTGCCAACAAGGCAACGCGCCTCGTCACACACCCAACACTGTTTTATGTTCGTCTGAGGATATGGATGTTCCACGATTGGACCGGCTGCACAGAGTCCAACCTGAACTTACTGAACGTGTCTAGGATGAACTGGAACGTCGGGTTAAGAAGTATTAAGATATGGACATAGATACTACTTGTGATTCTTGCTCAGGGGTCCAATTACTTTGGTAAAACAGTGTAATTAGTGCTGCCGTGACCCGATGGGATTGTAGGCCCAAACCTAACCCTCTAGGCTGGCCGTACTAACAGGCTGAGGGCCACTAAAGTAAGACTTGGGTCAGGAGTATTAACGGGCAGATGGTGAGCCGGTGAAGCATCGCCAAGACGGCTTTTCTGCGGTAACTCCTTCATGTCTATTTACACCAAACTCCACTTCGCCGCCTCATACTTTTGATGGAACACCTGATTGCACAGATGGCGGGGTATCATACGCGATGCCGGGAAGGATTGCCTATGACACCACATGGTCGCATATCAAACAAACTTTATTTAAATGGGAGCGCAGTCTCTTTCATGTACAGGTTATAATAAATGTCCCTGTTTGGTGGCAGCAAGGTGACCAGACCCGTTATCACTCTCACCAGCATCGCAGAACTAACGAGCCGCCCTCCTTCCTTGCTGCTTTGGCCTTTCCACAGTCTCGTCCCGATGTCATTGCCAATTGTCTTTGACGCACCCCAACCACTGGCTGCATAAATCTGTTGTCTTCTCTCAGCATCCCCCGTTAATTCTTAAAGGGATATTTCCTCCATAATAAATAGCTCATACTCACCTCTCCCGGCTCCCTGCAAGATCCCCGGAGGTAAAGGGTCTCCCCAGTGATGTATTGTTTACAGGTTGCAGTCAGCCTGTGACATCTCGTAGACAGGCAGCTGCAGCCAATGACAAAGCTCAATCAGCCATTACTCCACCTCCACCAGCTGACAGGAAGGGGTCAGCAGTTCATGCTGCTTACACCAAATTCTGTCTGCCATCAGCAACAGAAATCTGGACCCATCTGACCAGGAGATGTTTTCCCGCTGCTCAGTGATACAAGTTTTGCGCTCTTTTGCCCGCTGGAGTCTCGTCTTTCTGTTTCTCTTAGACACAATGGCGCTGGAACTGGTCGTCTGCTGTTATAGCCCATCCATGCTCAGGGACGGTGAGTTGTGCGTTCGGACACGTTAGTTGGAGCTCCAGTGTTGTATTCAGCTGCTCCCGACTGTGCAGCTCCTGTTGGTCAGAACGATTCCTGACATCCTCCTCTGACCCCTTTCAGCGATGACTTGTTTCCATCCACAGTATTCCGTTTCACTGGATGTTTTTTCTTCATCACACCATTCTCAGCATGCTCTCCACACTGTTGGCAGTGAGACCCCACAGTTAGCAGTAAGACCCCGGCTAGCCCAGCACCGATGACCGGCCTTGTTGGAAGTCGCTCCAATCGCTGGATTTTCCCATCTAATGTGGATTCACACTGAAACTGATCCTCGGAAATCACTTATCACGTTATTTTACGCTGCACTACTGGATCACAGCTCTCATTTCCGTACATGGAAGAGCCAATCATTAAAGGGCTGGGGGCTCAAATTAATTGTCCGGGGCTCTTGTACAGGGTGATTTACAAGTCAGGGCCATGATGAATATCTTCTGAACGAACAGAGATACAAGTGGGAAATTTTGTAGAACACTTACTGAACCAGTTTCCTGACAGTTCCTGCACTCACTGGTGCCTTGCTGAGTGATCTTGATTGAAAGCCTCGGCCACCTCACGTCAACTTCTGTTATTCACCATTAGGGCGCCCACCCACTAGCGTTTTTATTCACTGCGAAATTCGCAGGGTTTTTTTTTCTGCAGGGGGTCTATGGGACTTGTAATGTAAAAATCGCGATCGCGCAAAATCACGATTTACCGCGATATCGCGATTTTGCGCGATCGCGATTTTAGCTTTGCATGTCTCATAGCCCAAAGACCCCTGCAGAAAAAAAAAAACGCTGCGAATTTCGCAGTAAAAAAACGCTAGTGGGTGGGCACCCTAAGGATGATCTCAATTTTCTCCTGGGTTGTTAAAGCTGTTGTCCAGTTATAAACTATTGATGGCCTGCAGTAGATCATCTATAGTAGATTGGCAAGGTCTGCCATCTGGGACCCCTGCCGATCAACAGTTCTCTGGGTCAATGTCTTCTTGCACTGAGCAGATTACTGCAGGCCACAGACAGCTCCGTTCCCACTACAGTGGCCAGGGTTGGTGTTGCAGGTCAAGTTCCCATTCGTTTCAATGGTAGCTGTGTAGCAATACAATGCTGGGCCACTGCAGTGAGAAAGGGCTGTCTGCTTCCTGCCTCAGTCCATGAGAGCACCTGCCTGGTGAACAGGCTGATCAACGGGGGTCTTGTCGATCTACTATTGATGATGTTTCTTGAAGGTAGGCCATCAATAATTTACAATTAGACAACCTCTTTAACAGCAACTTCTGGTACCCGAAAAGACATGCGATTAGTGTTTTCCATATCAGATATATTCAACATAACAACATTATTAATAGTGAACATGACGTCAGCCATAACTGGAAAATGTCTGCAGGTACTGAAAAAACAACTGCGCTTATCAATTCCTGATGAAGTTGTTTCCTTAAATCATATATCGCATGACCCCCTTTCCATTGAAGTTTCTTGGGCTAAATCCAAGATGGCCGACAAGCATCACCATAGTGCCAAAAAAAATCCCCCCCACCCATTTAAGTTTCCTACTCTTTTCATTCACGAGATATTCCCAGTGGCCCTGACTTTTGAATCACCCTGCATATTAGCCAGTTCAATAAATATTTTTACACTTAAGCTCTCTGTATCACAGAACAATGTTGCCGGCCGCACACCCTTAAGACGTGATTGGCCAGATAATTAGCATCGACTCCAGGCATAAGAAACTAAGGAAGCAAAAAAAGAAAAAAAAGGACTAAAATAATTTTTTTTATACACATAGCTTTTCATTGAGTAAGATAAAAAGTGGAAGAATACAATGTGTCCTGTCTTGGCCGGTGGAGCGCAGGGATGGGGAGCATCAACAGGGAAGCCTTTAAGTCTGCAGCTGCAGATTCTTCCATCGGAGTCAGTGAACGTGCAGTGCTTTCTGCTTCAGTGTCTGCAGGCAGACAATGGCTGGAGGACCACTCCCTTCAACTTTAGAATTACCAAGGGATAGTCAACAACCAACAATAACAGTTGAACAGGAACTCGCTTTAATGTGTTTTCTGGCCTGTTGTGAGAAGTCACAGCCCACTACTTTCTGGATCAGATGCAAAATTAATCCAATAAAACGGAGCATCTGGCTTCTATCAAAAACTATTAAAATCCGGAGCGCAGTAGATGTAAAGTGCATGTCACCGTCTATGGAGACTTCTTTTATTATTTGCAACTGGCCTATCTCTAACAATCCGAAAGCCTAATAACGGGAAGAGAAAACTACTGGAAGTGGAATCCAGTGGAGGCATAAGAGAGATGGGGCAGGAGTTCTGGATCTCCTCCTGGAGACCTTCCTGGGATGAGACTAGAACGGTCTATAATCAGATATTGCTCAGGGCAAAATGTATTCAAACAACTTTCTGAAGAATTAAAACTTTTGTTTTAGGATTTCCTACGTACAAACTTCAGGATCTCACATGGAGCTGCCATGTTCATGCTACAATAAACCTGACCAAGCGCAGAAAAACTACTAATACAGCTTCTTCATCTACTATGGTGGCCATGATGAGGGGGATGCAATATGTAATTCATACCCCGCATTCCCCATGTTAGCCTTGTTACTACGGGTGTAGTTATCGTGCAGGTCCAGAGAGTAGTCAGGGGGAAGCCAGAGGTCAGAGTCAGGTGATCTCGGGTTTGCAGTCGAATGGAGGAGGTGGGTATTTTTGTTGGGAGGAAAGCCAGAGGTCAGTATGAGGGGGTCTCAGGTCGCTTGTTGTGGCGGAGGAGAAGAGGAGCTTGATCACAGCTGAAGTACAATAATCACGTGCTGGTGCAGTGGCAGGGTCAGGCTTTTATAATGAGCCTAATTAGGAACAGAGGCTGGGTTTGTGAGATCTGGGAACAAGGCAGAGAGTTATGCAGGGGAATTGTCCAAAGGCTGGATGGGTCAGTAGTGTGAGCTACTGACTGGAGTACAGGAGGTCCCGGGTTTGATTTCTGACACTTTCTCTCCTCCCACAAGCTACAGGCAACTACCACCCAGGGATGCAGCCGCCCTGCCATCTTTGACCCCTAGAGATGTCAGGACCCGTTTCCCAGGATGGAGAGACTACCTGCTGTGTAACCCCACAATGAATATATCTGGACTGCTGGTGCTGGCGACTCTGCCTGTGTCTCTGTCTCAGGGACAGGACACCTATCGTGCCAAAGGGCCTTCCATTCATTTCCCTAACAGAGGGCCTCGTCTTCTAAGCAGTGACATGGTAATTGACTGCTCATGTCACTATGAAAGGTGTAGCCTCCTGTAAATAGCCTCTATGCCGCCTACAGAACCTCTTCTATGGCTGTGGCCAGTAGAAAGGAACAAACAGCACTTGTCAGGGCTCCTTAGACCGGTCCTGGCAAGCACCAGTTTCCTCTCATCCCCGCAGTTCCTCCCTGCCGGGTACTTAAGCAGAGGGGACAAGGCAAAGAGAGGTCGTTGCCCGATCTTCTGCTTCCCCCTTACACAGAATTGAACTTTTATCAAAGTTTGACCTGAAACAGGGTTCTCCTGGTTGGGTTCACTCAACACTAGTCCTTCGGTTAGGTTACAGTCTGTTTCCCATTTGTGTAGGCTTTCTCCTCTTACAAAGGTCAACCGACTTTCCATAAACCTGCGAATTACAACCCAAGTAATGAGTATTTTTTTTTTTACAATAGTGACCTTTATGGAAGCAACAATGGAATGAATGGATAACAAGGGTTCATACGTCAGGCTGCACATCCACACTTCACAGACAGCTGGCCGGCCGGCTAATGAAGGGACCTATCTGTGGAAACTGCTAACAGATAACTCAACAGATCTCTCCTTATTCATAAAAGTTCAGCCTGCAACTCATAAAATGTTCCATTGACTGGACAGGAATGCAGACGTCAGCAGAGCCATGATCTCCTGGCACCTGTATTGTGAGCGTTTCATAGGGGAGAACTTCTTTTTTTTCCACTGTCTCGTCAGCACAATGTGCGCATTGAAAACAACTGTACAGTCCCTGAATCTCTCTGCACATAATACCTGGGGCCGGCAAACAATGGAGGCATTTCTTATGGAACATTGGAACTTTTTGCATTGCAGCTTTTAAGCATTTTTATTGCTTGCGGGCAAGATCTGTGTTCTAAAGGGAGACCTAAAGAATCACATGGGTGTCAGTTATAGATGCCCGGCTATGTCTGATACTGTAGCTCCTGGTACTAAAACTGTACCTGAGCCCCCAAGTATCAAAGGTCAAATGGTATCCTCTTATGTGACAGAGGGGTCTTTGGGCTGTCTCAAGTACCAAGCTTCAGATGAGATTGCCACTTTGGCACGTCCAAGTAATCTACTTTTCTACATATAGTCAAATGCTACACTGCGCAATAATGACAATTATGTGCCAAACTTCTGTTATTGCCAAAGACAGAGCAAGTGATTTGTAGGGTCCAGCCATACAGACCACCTACATGTCCACCAGCAATTACATCTACTTTCCTAGTGGGATTATCATCTGGACCCTGTTGTGGTTGAGACGTGTTGAGACTAGGAATGGCTAGTGTCACTCACACTACAGTCTTACCATGTAGCCAGGTTATTTGTGGAGTGGTCTAAGGGGGGGGGAGGGGGAGACTAGGTAGATAACGTGTTGGTCTGTCTGTCTTCATCCAGGCTAAGAATTAAAGGGGTTTGCCAGGGAGAATACTACTGATGAGCTATCCTCAGGATAGGTCATCAAAAGTTGATCGGCTGGGGTTTGTCACTCGGAACCCCGACGGATCAGCTGATTGTGCACCCGCTGATGGCGCCACAATTACACAGCGATCAGCTGAAGCCTCTACTTAGACCTCTATGTAGTGGCCAGCGCTTGCAATTGCAAGTGTGGCTCTCATTGAAATCAACGTGAGCCGTGCCTGCAGTTACAAGCCCCAGCCACTTCACGGAGATCGGAGCAGAGACTTCCGCTCCGACCTCTGTGTAATTGCAGCGCTGTCAGTGGGATCACAATCAGCTGATCCGTTGGGGTCCCGAGCAGCAAACCCCAGACGATCAACTACTGAGGACCTATCCGGAGGATAGGTCATCAATAGTAATCTCCCTGGAAAACCCCTTTTATACTACCACCATACCATGACTAAATAATACCACCATACTAAAACGGAATACTGCCACCATACTGAGTCTAAATACCACCAAAGAGTAAACAACTTACACTGCTATTTGGGTTGTGTTGCAATTCCCAACACACTGCCTGATGGGAAACAGTAATTTGGCACAGTGGTGCGCCCCATGAGTTGGCGGCATCCATCAGGATTCATTTTTCTAAGATAGGAGTCCCAATTTCTAGTTTTGCCTCCACACTTTTAAAGGGGTTATCCTTAGGGGGGTCATCAGCATTTAGCCCCATGAGGTCCTGTAACTGATTTTCTACTCCTTTCTACAAGGCGGTACACTTGTCACGTATGTTGTAGATGGAACTACCTTGTAAGGGTATAAAATGAGCTACTATGGAGAAATCATCCAATGCAGCATAAAGACCTTTGTTCTGAGCTGGCAGAGCTTCCATGTATAGAACGTGTTTGCAAAACTAATTAATCCGCTGTTACTCCATTACCTTATAATTATGGATGGAGTCACGCAAGCAGGTAAGTGTTTTGTTAGGTAACCAGAAACATGTTGGGCTACCTGTAAAGTATATTCTAGGACACATGTCAAACTCAAGGTCCGCAGACCAAATCTGGCCCGCCACATCATTTCAAGTTATCCGCATAATCCAGATGCAGAAGAGACTCTTCTAGATTGGTGGGTCCTGTGCTGTGCCAGGAAGGTCCTCTGGTGCATTGTGGACTTGTTTATGACCCGCTCATAGGTTCCGGGATCACAGGCGCCATCTTGGTCCTAGACTGTGGTGTTGGGTGCATGCCAATTGAGCATTGCGGTTCTTACTGCAGCCCCGAAGCCTTTGGTGCGCATCCCCTGTCTGCTTCCCCTGCTGAGCCCATCCTGCAGTGCAGCGCTGATTGCCGAGGCTCAGACTGTGAGGAAGTTTGTACATCCCGGCCGGTGCTCGCTACCAGCCTGCAGAGGTCAGTCTGTTCCAGCCCGCCTGTCCGTATCCTGTGAGCCTGCTGCACGGAGCAGAGAGGACGTTGTGTTATATAGGAGTTTTTTGGAAACCTTTCACCAGGTTCTGCTAACTTTTTCGTTTTCTATGACTATGTGGCAGTTTAGAGTCCGGTGTTTGTGTTGGGGGACTTGTGCCCCAATACTTCTGGACCAGAACCTTGCTCTGGTCCGTCTCTTCTCCCCTCCCCCTCCTTTTAATATATACTTTAAAATAGTCTTACAATTACAAACAGCCCCTTGAAGGCAACCATACGGCTATTGTGGCCCTCGTTGAAAAATAATTTGACCCCACTGTTCTTGAATATTGTACAATGTACATTTAAATGGCTCCTCCACCCAAGAAGAAAACTTGGAATTCAGGAGAGATCCATATAGCTGTAGGCTGGGGCATAACTGTAAACACAGGCAGGAGTATTATTGTACTGCCTGAGATATATACACGAAGTTAGTGTTAGTACACATGAAGGTTAAGGCGGTCCACAATTGACATTTATGACCTAAATATAGGGTGCCTCAAAAGTATGGAGACACCCATGTAGAATGAAATCTATTTGGCAGACGATGGTGCAAGTTTGCATACAAGCTGCAGGGAAAGAGGGAAACCTGTTAGGAAACATCGCCAACATGACGGCCATTTTGAATTCCGCCCTCAGATTCAAATCTAATTTTTTCAATAGGAAGGTAGGTGTGTGATATATCAAACTGGCAGGGAATTTCACCAGAAAAAGACAATGTTGTGCTTCATTTCAACATAACTTAATTTTTTTTCATGTTAACACAGTGATCTTTCTTCATTACAGGCAATATAAGATGCCCAGTGCATAAGTAGATCATCCCAATGAGCAACTGATGTATCATTGATGGCCTGCCCATCAATAGCTCACAACTGGACAACTCCACCGGGCTGTTAATATCTTTCACACTCATCAGATTGTTTTCCAAACTAAAAAAGTGAAATTTTAGGCATACATGTTCTTAATGGTTGGTCAGAAGGGTCACTGAGAAGAAGGAAGCACTTCGTTATCTGCTGCTACATCAGCAATGCAAAGAGTATCTTTCAATTTGCCTCAGTTTGAGTCCCTTTGGAAACAAAACTGATGTGAGCTTTTACTCTGTACTAGGCATAATGTCAGGGGTCGCAATGGCGACCAGGACCCTGCACTGAGTGGGCCCAGAGGCCACCCTCCGCCAAATACAAATGCACATTCAGTGAATTGCCAGCTGGTCGCACTGTCGGCAGCACCACACCAATCACGCGTCTGACAGTGTGACTGTCAGGACCAGTAGCTTTTGGGGTCTCCGTGCCCGCACTGCTGGTCCTATTACCCAGGCTGCAGTGGTGCGGCACAGAGGAGCTTGGTGACCTCCCTTGGCCACCATAGTCCAGGACGCCGGCTCTGGGCATGCGCTCCTGTGCTCAGGGGGCGGGTTCCTAGGTAGCCGGGTTGCTGGGACGTGGCAAGGGCCGTGCCGCACCGCGTCCTCGTTGACTTCAGGGCGTGCTTGCTCTGTCCTCTTGACTTTTGCAGGTGCAGGGGCTGTTCTCCTAGCCTCCTGTAATTGGGTTCTGCTGCTGTCAGGCTCCCCGCCCCAATCAGCTGTTGGGGAAGGAGTTCTGACAGCCTTTAAACTGCTCAGCTTCCTTCAGGTTTGCCAGTGTATGTTTGGTCTCCAAATACACCCGAGTATGCCTGATTTGATGCTCTGTTTTGACTTGCTGCTTGGACCCTGACTTCATCTTCGCCTGACCCCTTGTACTGCATTCTCTCTAGTTGCTGACCCGGATTGCCTCACCTGCTTCTGTGTTTGTTTGTTTCCTTATATTTGTCTGTTAGTCTGACTCCCTGCCCCGCATTCCTAGTGAGCCTAGAGACTGTCGCCCAGTTGTCGCCCTGAGGCCTAGCCCAGGGGGGCAAGTAGGTAGGAACAGGGGTTGTGGGTAATTTCAGGGAATTCCAGTTACCTGGACCCCAGCTCTTTGACAGCAACCAGCTGGAGAGGAAGCCGAAGCAGAGAAAAAAAGGAGGAGGGAGGCAGATGCACGGCACGGAGTGAGCAGAGCAGGATGATGATGTCATCACCTAGCTGCTCCTGTTGGCACAGTGTATGGCGGACACATCTATGTGCTCTGCTGCTCTCCTCGCACAGAGAAGTGGTCCGGGGATCGATCGATCTATCTATCTATCTATCTATCTATCTATCTATCTATCTATCTATCTATCTATCTATCTCCTATCTATCTATCTCACATCTATCTATCTATCTCATATCTATCTATCACTGGTATAAGTAATGCATCTCCCTGTATATACTGTATATAATTGCACAATTTACACCATTAAAAAAACACATCAAAATACACATACATTAACAGTGCATGCAGTTTCTTAAAAATGTATGTGGTCTTTGAATAGCACATGCATTTTTTATATCTACGCTGATGACACCCAGCTATACCCCTCTTCCCGTGACATCTCTGCACCTTTACTCCAAAACATCACTAACTGTCTGTCCGCTGTCTCTAACACTATGTCCTCTCTCTACCTAAAACTAAACCTCTCTAAAACTGACCTGCTGGTATTTCCACCCTCCACTAACCGACCTCATCCTGACATCTCCATCTCAGTGTGTGGCGCCACCATAACTCCCAGCACGCCCGCTGCCTTGGGGTCATATTTGACTCTGATCTCTCTTTTACCCCCTACATCCAATCTCTGGCCCGAACATGTCAGCTGCACCTCAAGAACATCGCAAGAATCCGCTCTTTTCTCACTGTGGACACGTTAAAAACACTTACTGCCCTCATCCACACCCGGCTCGATTATTACAACTCGCTGCTGATCGGCCTCCCCCGCACCAGACTCTACCCTCTCCAATCCATCCTGAATGCGGCAGCCAGGCTCATCTTCCTGTCCAGCCGGTACTCGGACGCCTCTGCCCTGTGCCGGTCACTGCACTGGCTGCCCGTTAAATACAGAATTCAATTTAAACTCGCTACCTTCATCCACAAAGCCCTCCACAGTACAGCGCCCCCCTATATCGCCTCCCTCATCTCAATCCATCACCCAGCCCGGGCTCTCCGTTCTGCTAACGAAACTAGACTGCGTGCCCCTCTAATTCGAACTTCTCATTCCCGCCTCCAAGACTTCTCCAGAGCAGCACCTGTCCTCTGGAACGCACTACCAAAGGCTACCCGGGCAATCCAGGACTCGCAGAACTTCAGGCGTGCTCTAAAAACTCACCTCTTCAGGGAGGCATACCGCATCCCCTAAACAAACCCCTCTGTACTCTGCCTAATAACATGCTCCCTGACCTACTGACTGCAATCCCTGCTAGCCATCATAAACCGCTCCTGCAGTCATAATGATACTGCCATCACATGGCTGAATGTCTGACCATTGTCTATGTGTATAGAATCCCTCACACTCCACCCTGCCATACCATGCCCATCTCCAGCCCCTTTACCTTCTGTATCCCCCCATTACTTGTAATATGTAAGCTTGTCTATACAAATAAAGATTATTATTATTATATGTTTTTCTTAAATATGACTCAAAAATACAACAAAAAACATGAAAACACCCTACGGCAACTCTAACACATGCATCCAGAAAACGCAGCTCGAAATCGTGGCTTTTTACCGCAATTTTGAGCGTCGCTTTTGAATGCATGGTACAGCATTTGACAGCGCTATTTAATGCACCCCGTCATTGTGATGGGTGAGGAGGTGCATTAAAAAGCACAAAAACACAAAAATAGAACAGCCAGCTTTCGAAAATCATAGCATTAGAAACACCGCTTTGAGCTCAGGTCTGAGTAACCCCATTAAAATCAATGGCAGCCTTAGGGTGACTATCCACTACAGTTTATTTCACTGCAAAATTCGCAGTGGTTTTTTTCTCTGCAGGGGTCTATGGGACTTGTAATTTTAAAACCGCGATCGCGCAAAATCGCGATTTCGTGGTAAATTGCAATTTTGCGTGATCGCGATTTTAACATTACAAGTCCCATAGACCCCTGCAGAGAAAAAAAGCAGCAAATTTCGCAGTGAAAAAAAACTGTAGTGGGTAGTCACCCTTATACTGCAGTTAACATGGCGCTTGGGACGCCGCGCTAGTAGTGGCAAAAAGTGGTGTGTGTGTGAGAGTGGCCTAAGGGGCTACAAACAAATTTTCATGTAGCCCAGGAAATGAGTTATGTCTAGAAAGATAACGCCAAGGGGCTAGTTCATGTATACAAATTCATTTTGCATCTATAGGCAGCACGGTAGCCCCGAGCTAAACTTTTGCACCTGGGCCCTTGAGCCTGTAGTTATGGCCTTGGTTAGCGTTATATAAGAAATAGTTTTAAAAAGTTAGAAGTGGGGGCGCTGTTGCATTATTATCTATGAAAAATATCTTCTACTGGTAGTGGTGAAAGGGGGTACTGCAAGTAACCGCAGCAGCTGTGTTAAAGTGGCAAGAGAGATAATGGGTGAGTACTGGAATCTGTATTATTCCATCCTCTGTCCAGTTATTTCTTTTTAATCCCTTTGCTTTTACATTTCTAGATGTCTTATTTCTATGTGGTAACACCGCAGCCATAGCTGACCTCACTAAGGTCTGATGTTGGAAGGTTAGAGGCCTGACATTACGGGCAGTTCACAAAACCTTTTAAAAACTGATTCTGGTGAAAAAAGAAAATCCCAAATTTTTGTGTAAGTGGGTATTTGTGGAAAAATTTGCAATCTTAATGTTTTTATAGGGGCGTGGCTTTCAGGAGGAGGCGTAGCTGCTCCAGAACAACACGTTTATGTATAATTACACCAGAAATTGGCATAAATTATACCAGAAATGAACACCATATTGAGTTCTATGGGCTAAAAACAATACTTAATACCGGCTGGAATATGTTGCATGTTGCAAAAAAAACACCAAGTGCATAAAAAAGCAGAAATGTAAATAAAACCATTTAAATGTATTGGCGCAGTTTTTTTTTTTTAAAAACCTGAACACCCATCGGTAATATACACATGTGAATGAGCCCCAGTGTGGAGCTAATGTACTCTATGGGTCTATTCAGACAGGTGTATCAAATACATTAAGAACCCAGCATGCCTCTTCCATCAGATTCATTAACCCTTTCCAATCCACTGTCTGACGTCTGAAGACATTCTGATTGAAGGCTGTACAGCTTTGATGTTGGAAGACATCCAGCAGGGTATTCTTACTGTATACCCCATTTCCCTGAAAATAAGACATACCCTGAAAATAAGACATAGCATGATATTCCAGAATTTTTGAGGATGCAAAATGATTTTTCAGGCTTTTTGGGGATGCTTGAAATATAAGCCCTACTCCAAAATTAAACCCTGCTAAAAGTTAATTTAAAAAGTCAATTTAAATAGTGTCCAGGCAGCTATACATGTAAAAAAGTTAAACCTTTTTGAACAAAAATTAATATAAGACACTGTCTTATTTTCAGGGAAACACGGTATTACTGGCCGCTCTGTTGTCAGGGGGTCTCTCTAGCATGTCCCATACCACATTACTGGCTCTAGCCAGCAGATGGCACCATTGTATAATGGCAGAAAGAGAGAGCCCCTTAGGAAACCCTGAATCCAAAATTGGATTGCAAAGGGTTAAGAGCTTTTTTCTTCTTCTGACCTTTCAAGCTCTGTTCTATTGGTGTTTAAGCCCTTACTGATCTGTAACACTGATGCGATATTCATGATATTCTGACGATTTAGGCTTCTTCTACACGAGGTTCTGCCGTCCAGCTTCAGTTCCATCTCAGCTTTCCAACTTGTACGCAGCAGACGGTGCAACGTCCGAAACCAGGACAGAACCTGGAGAGAACCACATAGTTTATTGTGTGAAGTGGAGACTTCTTTCCATTCCTGCCAGTCTTTATAGCTGGATAGAAAAGCCTTGTCCTCAGCAATTTGCTATCCCGCTAAAAAATCGGACAAGGACAGAAATCTTGTGAAACGGAGACCAAAAAGGTCTCCGTCTCATATATTGACCTCTATGTTTCTGTTCCGGGACGGAACCAGCGAAAGACAGAAAAATAGAATGTGAAAGCAGCCCTGTAACATTCTTACAGAGCGCCGCTCTCAAACGCCCCCCCCCCCTAAATATAAGCAAGTGTCACATGACAACTTCTGATTGGGGCTCTCTTAATTGGCGCAGGTTGCTGGCTCTATGGTATTTTTCAGCTAAGGCGACAACAGCGTGCCTGTTAGCCAAGGGTTAATGATCAACTGAGATTAATATACAGGGAAGATGTGATTAAGCAAATGACACTGTTAAAAGGTTTCTAGGAGTGTCATGATGGTTGTTTCAAGGAGGGAGCTCCACCTTCAGAAAACACATTCCACGCCGAACTCGTAATCATTAATAATATTTAGCGGCTCAATAATGAATCTCCATGTTATCCATTGATATTGAGATTAGCGCTGGAGACATCGCTGACTAAGGTCCCATGGGTGTGCAATGGGCTGTACGATGACACTGAAGGGCAGTAGGGACACTGTGTGCCAACGTGTGGCGCTCTGTCGGAAATGGATACTTTTATAGCAGTTCGCGGTTATCTGATACAATCTGAATGGCAAAGTCGTTTTTGTGTTCTTGTGGGGGGGGGGGGACATACAGGGCTTCGGGAATGTTGTATTATGTGTAATATATCTTTAATAATGCCTGGAGTGGTAGCTAGGACTGTGGTGTGGAGCGGCGCTCCTCCCGATGGCTGCGGAGCGGCGCTCCTCCCGATGTCTGCAGAGCTCTCGGGTCGGAATCCGGCCAGAATGTAGTATAAGTTTTGGAAGAGAGCATGCAACAATGCAGACTTCGGATCTTTCCCCTAGGGGGACACCAGACCCAACTACCCTGTGGGTGAACGTAGAGTGGGTAATCCAGAGTGGCCCCTTTGCACTGACTCTCAGCTCCGTCTCCTGAATGTCCGGATCAAGTCTTTTCCTCACCTCTTTGTTACTGAGCGGCTGCGCATGTGATCCTGGAAAAGGACAACCAATTTCTGTGTTGAAGGAGCCCTGCAGAGTTAAAGAGGGACTGTATCTTATTTGCAGTCCCTGCGGTTCATAGAACTTGCAGCCAGTTATGGTCTAGGAAAAGTGGGGCGATGTATGCCTTTGTTATGCTTTATTGAGCCGGACACTCCTGTTATATAAAGTTCACAATGAAAGTTGAAATGCGTTCCAGGATGAGTCGGGAGTTTGAATTTCATTTGTATATGTGGAGCTCTTGTGGGCCCATTTTAACGAGTCCCACCATAGACCTCCAGTGGACTTCAGGTAGCCTGAACCTGAACATGAGACCCTTACTGTGGAGAAGGGGACTATGACGCCGAGGAGAGCGTCTGAGGCCCAACACAAGGTTCCCACCTCACAGCCAGTGGACTTGGCTTCATCGATTTCCCTGGTGGTAAGGTACATACCCCAACCACCACCTCGGCCAACCCCTATATTTACGCTTGATCAAGTTTTGATGCTTCAAAAATTTTTCAACTGTTGAAAATGCACAACAAACCCGCCACGTGTGCATGCACCCTAAAAAATGCTGCAATTTACAGTAAATACGCAAACTACCTGCTCCTTAGTATTTCTAGATGATAGGGCCGGGGTGCAACCAAAAGAACCCAGTTTGTAAAGCAATAAATAGTGAACATAAACATGTTCTGTATAACTGATGGGTCCAGTATATGGAGGTGAGTATCCCCAGCCGAAAATAAATGTTTTCCCCTAACATGAGGTGGATACAACACAATGCCTTGGCAATCATTCATGGCTGGAGGCAATGGGATGGCATCTCATCTCGTTGTGTGGCCTACACTGACATCTCTCCATGAAGATCACATCCTGGCATCCTAACCCAATGGTTTTAGCAGGACTGGAAGACTTTACTTCTGTTTATGATGACTTCTGCATGAGGAAATCTCTAACACAACAGCCCCAATTTGTATCTACTGTAGAAAGAGCTTTGGGTGAAAATTCTCTCGCTATTAGAAGCTACGTACATCTTATTGTGAAAGTCTGCTTATTCAAAGCATTTCATTTTAAGGTCCGAAATTCAGATCTAATTTCTTAAATCGTGCCTGACTTTTCAGAATAAACTGTTAGGGGTGTAGGTGAGGTAGAGCACTATACCAGGCTATTATATGACTTGCATCTTACAGTAATTATCAGTTTTCCCCTCTACAGGCTGTGTATCTAATTCTCACCTTTCCTTAGTAAGGTTTTGTCATTAGAGAAAAAAATCAATATTTACTTATTCCTCCCCAGGTAGTCTTCCTACATAGGAGAGCAGAATCTCTTCTTCTCTCTCTCTGAGCTGGTGGGTGAAGACTGCTGCTATGATGTCTCCATACACTGTACATATAGGGGAGCAGGATCTCTTCTCTATCCCTGAGCTGGTGGGTGTAGACTGCTGTTATGATGTCTCCATACACTGTACACATAGGAGAGCAGGATCTCTTCTCTATCCCTGAGCTGGTGGGTGTAGACTGCTGCTATGATGTCTCCATACACTGTACACATAGGAGAGCAGGATCTCTTCTCCATCTCTGAGCAGGTGGGTGTAGACTGCTGCTATGATGTCTCCATACACTGCACACATAGGAGAGCAGGATCTCTTCTCTATCCCTGAGCTGGTGGGTGTAGGCTGCTGCTATGATATCTCCATACACTGTACACATAGGAGAGCAGGATCTCTTCTCTATCTCTGAGCTGGTGGGTGTAGACTGCTGCTATGATATCTCCATACACTACACACATAGGAGAGCAGGATCTCTTCTCTATCTCTGAGCTGGTGGGTGTAGACTGCTGCTATGAGGTCTCCGTACACTGTACACATAGGAGAGCAGGATCTCTTCTCTATCCCTGAGCTGGTGGGTGTAGACTGCTGCTATGATGTCTCCATACACTGTACACATAGGAGAGCAGGATCTCTTCTCTATCTCTGAGCTGGTGGGTGTAGACTGCTGCTATGATGTCTCCATACACTGTACACACAGGAGAGCAGGATCTCTTCTCTATCTCTGAGCTGGTGGGTGTAGACTGCTGCTATGATGTCTCCATACACTGTACACATAGGAGAGCAGGATCTCTTATTCTCTAGCTCTGAGCTGGTGGGTGTAGACTGCTGCTATGATGTCTCCATACACTGTACACATAGGAGAGCAGGATCTCTTCTCTATCTCTGAGCTGGTGGGTGTAGACTGCTGCTATGATGTCTCCATACACTGTACACATAGGAGAGCAGGATCTCTTCTCTATCTCTGAGCTGGTGAGTGTAGACTGCTGCTATGATGTCTCCATACACTGTACACATAGGAGAGCAGGATCTCTTCTCTATCTCTGAGCTGGTGGGTGTAGACTGCTGTTATGTATGTCCTCTCCATACACTGCACACATAGGGGAGCCTCACTCCAATATTATTGCATGGGAGCTATAGCTACTTTTGACTCGATCTTGTCCCAGACCAGGAGCGTGACTCACTGAGCTGGTTGGTGTAGACTGCTGGGATGATTGTTTCCATGCACTATACACATAGGAGAGCAGGATCTCTTCTTCTCTCTCTGAGCTGGTGGGTGTAGACTGCTGTGATGATGTCTCCATACACTGTACACATAGGAGAGCAGGATCTCTTCTCTCACTGAGCTGGTGGGTGTAGACTGCTGCTATCATGTCACCATACACTGTACACATATGGGAACAGAATGTCTACTTCCTTATCTCTGAGCTGGTGGGTCTACACTGCTGCTATGTATGTCATCTCCATACACTGCACACATTGAGCCTCACTCAAATATTGTTGCATAGGAGCTATAGCTACTTCTGACTTGATCTTGTCCCAGACCAGGAGCGTGACTCTCTGAGCTGGTGGATGTAGACTGCTGCGATGATGTCTCCATACATTGCACACATAGGAGAAAATAACAGATTCTGCTCTCTGTCAGTAACACACACAATTGAATTATGTCAGCATGTAGAAGTACTGAGCAGTAGAGATGTGATTTCAGTAGCTGTAATTCACTTACTATTAGCTGCAGCAAGATTGCTGTGATTCTCTCTCCCTCAAGCAGCTCACTCCTCCCCTCTTCTCTCCATAGACATATATGTGCATCCTGAGTCATCTCTCTCTTCACATCCTGTTATCTCTGGTATTAGACATGGGCATTACTTGACAATAGGAAGTGGACAACAAATTTGAAGGGAAACCTCCTGTGGCTATTTTTCAGCACAAAATGACATTTTAGGTAAATAAAGTGATTTGCACTTTTTCTAGTTATCACATTGGCTATCATATAAGAGCAAAGCTGTTAGTTACCATTTAACTCCTTAATGATCAATCCTATTTATCCTTAATGACGTTGCGCTGCTTTTTGTATATGTCAGAGGAGCTACAGTCTCATGGGGCCGGGTGCAAAGGGTCAGCTTGGACCACCTATGGCCACTTTCCCCCCCAAACTCCTTCCTGCAGTTACTGTGCATGGCTACAGGCCATGATTGATAATACATACACATATTATATGTAATCAGACAGCATATCTATAAGGACCCTTATAACACAACAACTTAGGCCGGCTGCCCACAAATGGATTAGCATTGCGGAATCCACGTCAGCCGTCCGCATTGCTTATCCGCAGCAAATACCGTTGGTAACATGCTATGGAAAAGCGCTTCTTCCTGCCCACAAGAGGACATCAATTGTGATTTCAGCTCACGGAGGAAAAATCGCGGCATGTTCAATTTTTGCACGGACTGCTTCCATTGAAGTCAATGGAAGCCGTCCCACCTGCGGTCCTTCCGCAATTGGCATTGCGGAAAGGTTGTAGGTACCTGCGTCATCACCTAGCGACAATGTGGGAAAAGCAGGGTTAAAAAAAAAACAAAACGTGTACTGCGCACGTCCAATGGCGAGCCGTGTGAACCATCCGCAGCACAGGAAAAGAAGACAAGAAGCAGGTACGCGTAGAAGACGGCTGGGCACAGGGTCGGATTCTGCTATGGGCTCCCGCATCCAGAATCTGACCCGCTCATGTGCAGTCGGCCTTAAATATAGCAGCCCAGCTCTAGTAACTGCCATATAATGCAGTCACCATATAAAAGTCAGATACCAGTTCTACAAAGTAATAGTGATTACAGTGCAGTTACCTCCATCGATCACAAGTAACATCTTCTCTGATTGGTGTTGATCCCTTTCTGCTTCTTCTCCATCTGGTCATAGAGATTTCCTAAAGCTATAACTCATCTCTGCACCCCCCTCCCATCCTGCCGCTACCTTCAACGCTTCTAATGTCTCCCACAGGAAAAGCGCTCCCTTCTGCGCCCCACAAAGTAATACTGCTTGCACACAGCAATAATTCCCCCATAGTCACCACCTCAAGACACAGTGCCTGCTTTGTGCTCCCAAATAGTAATAGCTCCCCTCTGTGCCCCCCACAAAGTAATAATGCCCACTGTGTGCCCCAGAAAAGTCATAATACCTCCCAATATTCACAAAGTAATAGAGGTCCGTTCGTGGCCCTTAAGGGGTTAGTCTGAGTTCATTTATTCTTATTTTATTATAAATTGTTTCTAAATTCCCGGTTCCCATTGTATAAAAATAATAATCATATCCCGATGGCTCCAACACCGCAGCTCCATTCTCTGCAGCGGGTCTGTGCTGACAGGCTGCAGTCATCCTGTTTACGGGACCTCACAGGCTGCTGCAGCACTGTGTAATGGAGCAGGAAGCGTCCATGCTCACACCGCACAGCCGGGCACAGAGCACCAAGGGAGCGGACAGCCCAGCAGTGTTACCGTTAGTAGCGAGGAGGGGCACAACTGCAACCCCTATTGCTACACCGCTGGCCAGAGGAATGCTCTGTCAATGTATTCATATGTTTTAGGAAGGATCACAGAGGACACCGTTCTGGGAAATGATACTTTCGAATTGCTACTTTATGATCAATTCAAGTATTTACCAAAACAGACAAGTCAGGAGGAGTGACAGCCAATTCTATAAATGGGAGCTATCCTGGTAGCAGGGACCTTATTACTCATGGAGTGGAAAGATAGACAAGTTCTCCTGCAGAACCGGATGGGTTACTTCTCTATAACAGATAGGCTATTCCTGGTTTATTACATTGTAAATGCAGATGCACCTCTGCACGGTGAACTGCCCGACACTTGTCCCCGCATGTACTCGCTACCGTGCTGCTGCAATGGAGCGAGTGTTGTTGGCTCGCAGCGGGGCGGCTAGAGGAGATTTCACTCCTCGCTTTCCCCCCACCCCTCTCCATTCACTTAACACAGCGGCCGTTCAGTGCGATCATCGTTCAGGATTTTATGCAGCCTAAACAATGAGTGATGATCGTTCAGTGTAAACAGCAGCCATTCAGTACTGAACAGCCGCTGTATTTAGTTAATGAAGAGGGGAGGGGGAGAGCGAGGAGTGAAATCTCCTCCAGCCGCCCCGCTGCAAGCCAACAATACTCGCTCATTTGCAACAACACGTGAGTGAGTACATGCAGGGTTCAGTGTCAGGCATCGTTTGCCCGACAGTCATCCCGCATAAATGATGCTTTATCCATGTGCGTCCGGCAGAAGGATGGAAACATCAAGTGAAGCACATTAGCACATTTTGCCCTCATTTGCCTTCTAAACAAGTAAAGATGGGGTAAAACTGGCACTTCCCGTGTATTTCCGAGTTAATTCCTATCAAGACTAATTTATCACATGACCCCCCTTCCAATTTGAAAAATCTGAGCTGAATTCAGTACAGCAAAGTTCAAAATGGCCACTGAAAACGTCTCCTGCACCAAATGTAGCTTTCCTCCCAATACTTTCACACATTGGAAGTCAATTTTCTTATTATTACAGCAGTTCAATGGGCGTGTCCAGACTTCTGCCTCACCCTGTATATTGGTGTGTGGTGAAAGCTGAGGAGTGGGAGCTGTAACTTTACAGTGGAGCGAGATGGCAGATAATCTTATTTCAGAGACACAATCATCCCTTGGACGCTGCGAGGTGATGATGTTGAGTCGCGTTGTAGCAGCTGGTGGGCTCATCCGCTCTTATTTTCTGGATAAAGTCTTTTCTGTTCCATGTGTGGGTATTATAAAGCTGATGACAGGAGCGCTGAGATGTTAATCTCCAAGATATTTAGTGCAGCCAGATGTCCGCTCCTGCATAACACTTTGGGAAAATATTGTTTAAGAAATCATTATTTAAGGAAATAAGCAAAGACTCCAAAAAATCACCAACGACTTCGTCTCATTGCAAAAATTTCAGATGTGTTTTTGAAGTCCGATGTCATGACGTTCCACGAGGGGTGACTCCCCTACTGATGCCCGATGAGGTGGATTGCAATCGTTTCCTGCTGATAAACTGGAGTATATATCTAGATTTGAGAAGCTGGTCAGTGTCCTTATACACAGTATGTGAGTATATATAGTCTATAGTTAATGTGGCATTCAGACACGACGCTTATCGCTCAAAAGCCGTCTTTTGAGTGATAATCGTGCCTAAACGCACGGACATCATGCAGTTTTTGTTAACAATTCGCTCATCGTTGTCGTTCAGCAAGCTGAGTCTTATCAGGATCGCCGCTGAGTTCTCAGCGGGATACCGCAGATACTATTGTTTCAGCTGGTATCCCATTTAGAGAACACAGCAGGAGTATGCAAAAGACAGCGCTCCAGCTGTCTTCTTTATACCCTGCTCAGAGCGCTCAGCTGTATACCAGCTGGGTGCTCCGTGAACACAGCAGGGGTATGCAGAAGACAGTGCTCCAGCTGTGTTCTGCATACCTCGTTCGGAGCGCTCAGCTGGATACCAGCTGAACGCTCCGAGAACTCAGAGGCTGTAAACAGAAGACAGCGCTCCAGCTTCTGTATACAGTAGGAGCCTTCACTTACACACTAATAAGCTCTTAAGTAGCTAATTAGCTACTTAAGAGCTTATGAAAAGTGACGTTTGAGCGAATTTTAAGCGATGATCTTGCCATGTAAATGCACACAATGATTACCGCTCAAAAGATTACCTCTGAGTGAATTTTGAGAGATAATCGTTGTGTCTAAAAGGGCCTTAACAGTAGTACAAAAACAAGCAAACAAAATTACCTCCATAGACATATATTAACGAGTTTTCCTTCTAGTTTTGCCCGATTATGTGAATACGTGTGCAAAAAAAGACCACATTGAATACGGACAGTTTCAGTCCATGAAAATGCTATGTAATTTAAGTAACAACGGTTCTGTATTTAATGGCTGCTAGTCTAGCACAGATATGGACACACGTGTAGTGGCCCAGAGTCAGGGGCCCCACAGCACTAGTTTGGCTTCCTCATGTGAACTGTCTATGTGTGTCTGTCGGTAATGGCGGTGTGTTTGCCTGTTCAGGTTCCCAGAGGTCAATGTCGGGTGTCTGTGTTACCGAACTTAAATGCGTCGGTACCTCTGTTACCCTAACCTGCGCTGTGTTGCGTCAATGGTCAGTGTTTTTGAAGGGGGGTTTTGGTTGGAGGGGGTAGGGGAATGAAGCAGGAAAAAGAGAGAAGAGAGATGTAGTCAGAGCAGGGAGATATATGGAGTGGGCTTAGGCCTCCACAAAGTCGTGCAGGCTGAGCTCAAGTCTGCCCCACCTAGGGTCAGTAGCAACCCCTCCGAGGAAAGAGAGAAGGGACAGGAGCGGAGAGAGAGGTCCATCGGAGAATTCTATGAACTCTCCTGCTTAAATTGAGACTTCAAGTCAGAGCAGACTCCACATTTTCAAGTTGGAGGATGCACCTAGTGTGAGTGAATGTACGGCACATTGACTAGGTCAACAGTTAGAAGGTCTGTAAAACAGATTGAGCTGGTCTGGTTTTCCCTCCAGTGGCCCAAGTACGCTCCCCGATACTCGCTCTCAGATAACTAAGACTGACGGCCACAACGTGTTACGCTCACGTGGGCAAGTGGCACTGGGCCCACACGAACGTTACCAGAGAGAATGACTGCCAACTGGACCCAAACACTCACCTTGCATACTAGCACACATAATAGATAGAAATGCTATGAAAGTATAAGGTATTGGTTCATGGATTGGCCAAGTCACTTAAGCCTGCAAGCCACTACAAGACTCCTCGTTGTCTTGCGGGACCCAACACTAGCAAGACAACTGACCCCAAGCTGCAGGGAGAATGGTAGAACCCTACCTGTAAGCAAGGCGATCACCTCGCCCCGTGCTGGAGCCTCAGACCTGACTATCCCTGAAGGAGTCATACACAAAACCAGACAGAACTGGCACACAGACAGAACCAGATGGAGCTGCCAGCAGACAGATGCAGGACAGAGCGGAGACTAATTGACATAAAGGTGACAGAAAATAAACGTAAGAACAGACGCAGATATACAGGAAGCCTCATACAGGACAGAAGGTCAGGAAACAGACCCAAAACAGAGAGTCAGACAAGATACAGATCAGCTATAGCAAGTGTGCAGGAAAACCAAACAGGCAGAGGGCAGATAGTTATCTGCAAGCAGACTGGTGGTGATTGGCTAGCAGGAGAACACCACACCGAGCCAGCTCAATCATTCCACACCTGTGGGGCTGTGCTGCTAGAAACCTATGTGGTACAACAGATCCCAGCCAGCACAACCCTTACAGTACCTCTCCCTTAAAGAAGGGGCCTCTAGGGATACAGGTGCCTAACAAGGAGAGTTAGCAAGCAAAGGATTATCGTTGTCCATTATGGCAAAACTTGTGAAATTGTTGTTACCCAAGACTATTGCAGTATGTATTGGAACCCAACTTCACAAGTGTTAAGTAAACCGTGTGCCTCCGGTTCAAACAACGCTTTGACTACTGACTCTTTATTTTGTCCTGATGTTACGTCATACTTAGAGGCACTGGCGTCACAAAGAATTTCTTTTACCGTGGTCATCGACCAATATTTGTGTGAGCCGTTAGTTGCATGGGCCCTCGTTCCAGTGCATGTCAATGGAGTTTTCTCTTCATCACGTTCTGCATCCTCTTTATCTACTGGTAACAGTTCTGACTAATTTATAGATAATCCAGAATATTGCCCCAAACCCTGTATATATTCTATAGCACTGTGGAGTGAAGAGTGTGCATCCAACAAATACAGACATATATCATCAGCATATAAAGCAACTCTATCCTCCACAACCCCATGACAGAAGCCCCTAAGGCCAGCATGTGCCCGTATGTATATAACTAGAGGTTCTATTGCAATCGTGAAAAGCAGGGGATCTAGGAGAAAGCTTGCCGTCTGCCCCTACTTTACGCGAACACTTCGGTCAGTTGATTATTAATCTGTATTGTAGCCATCGGTCTAGCATATAATAATCTTACAGTATGTATGAAAAAGTCCCCAAAGCCCGTCTTGAACAACACGGCCCATAGAAATTCCCACTCAACACTATCAAAGGTCCTGGCTGCATCCAAAGAACAAATCCCTCTTTGACCGGAGTCATCATCAGGAATCTGTAGACTCATACTGGCTCCGCAGACTGATTGCTGTAGACTTTGTAGGTATAAAGCCACTTTGATCTGGATGAATAATAGTGGTTATCACTTGGGAGAGACGTACAGCCCAAGGCTTTGCAATTATTTTAATGACTACTAGCATATAGGGAGATCAGCCTATATGAGTCTGCTAACAACTATGGCCTCTCACATTGAATCCGGAAAGTTTCAGCCCACCAGCCTTGAGTTTGACCAACGTGATATAAACTAATATATCTCCCTTCGTCATCAATGTCTATTTGTATACAAGTGAAAGGGATTGATTTGCGGATAAGGACACTTACCCCCCAGAATAGCTTGTAGGAGTAGGCGGCATAGAGTGTCTGCAGGCAGATGGGTCTCTCAAAGACACAGAACTGCTGGTAGAAAAGGCATCATATAGATAAACATGGCCGGGTCTCCCATTCCTCTAATATCCCAAGTAAGGAGTGTTGGCCGATCACCTGCAGCCATCACCACACTGAAGAAAAACAATTAACAAAACCCCCAACCGCCATGTCACTCCAACCAGCATTATGAACAAAAAATGTCTTGGGCATGTGGTGCGGCCTCCAGGCATGATATAATTATATAAGATTGTTTATTGCCCCCAAATCTCTATTTCTTAATTAAAACTAGCCTATAAACGCTTTTCGAGGTTTGGTGAACCTCTTCCTCTGTACTCTCTGGGGATAGAAGTCTGGATGATCCTCCCTGGTAGATAGACTGTCAGCATCCGGACTTGTATCCCCAGCAAGTAGGGAGGAAGAGGTTCACTAAACCTCGAAACGCGTTTATAGGCTGGTTTTAATTAATAAATAGAGATGAGCGAGCACCAAAATGCTCGGGTGCTCGTTACTCGGGACGAAATTATCGCGATGCTCGAGGGTTCGTTTCGAGTAACGAACCCCATTGAAGTCAATGGGCGACCCGAGCATTTTTGTATTTCGCCGATGCTCGCTAAGGTTTTCATGTGTGAAAATCTGGGCAATTCAAGAAAGTGATGGGAACGACACAGCAACGGATAGGGCAGGCGAGGGGCTACATGTTGGGCTGCATCTCAAGTTCACAGGTCCCACTATTAAGCCACAATAGCGGCAAGAGTGGCCCCCCCCCCCCAGCAACTTTTACTTCTGAAAAGCCCTAATTAGCATGGCATACCTTAGCTAAGCACCACACTACCTCCAACAAAGCACAATCACTGCCTGCATGACACTCCGCTGCCACTTCTCCTGGGTTACATGCTGCCCAACCCCCCCCCGCACGACCCAGTGTCCACAGCGCACACCAAAGTGTCCCTGCGCAGCCTTCAGCTGCCCTCATGCCACACGCTGGCCTCATAGCCACACCACCCTCATGTCTATTTATAAGTGCGTCTGCCATGAGGAGGAACCGCAGGCACACACTGCAGAGGGTTGGCACGGCTAGGCAGCAACTCTCTTTAAAAGGGGCGGGGCGATAGCCCACAATGCTGTACAGAAGCAATGAGAAATCCAATCCTGTGCCACCTCCATCAGGAGCTGCACACGTGGGCATAGCAATGGGGAACCTATGTGCCACACACTATTCATTCTGTCAAGGTGTCTGCATGGCCCAGTCAGACTGCGGTTTTTTATAAATAGTCACAGGCAGGTACAACTCCGCAATGGGAATTTTGTGTGCACCCACAGCATGGGTGGCTCCCTGGAACCCACCGGCGGTACATAAATATATCCCATTGCAGTGCCCAACACAGCTGATGTAACGTCAGCTTTAATGCAGGTGGGCAAAAAATTAATTGGATTACACTGTAGGCGAGGGCCCCCAAAAAATTGGTGAACCAACAGTACTAATGTACCTCAGAAAAATTGGCCATGCCCAACCAAGATGGCAGGTGAAACCCATTAATCGCTTTGGTTAATGTGGCTTAATTTGTAACTAGGCCTGGAGGCAGCCCAGTTAAAATTATAATTGGTGGAGGTGAAAGTTTCAACGCTTTAATGAGCATTAAAACGTATACAAATTGTTTAGAAAAATTATTTGAGTGAGCCTTGTGGGCCTAAGAAAAATTGCCCGTTCGGCGTGATTACGTGAGGTTTCAGGAGGAGGAGCAGGAGGAGGAGGATGAATATAATACACAGATTGATGAAGCAGAAATGTCCCCGTTTTTGATGGTGAGAGAGAACGTAGCTTCCATCCGCGGGTGCAGCCTACGTATTGCTTACGTATCGCTGCTGTCCGCTGGTGGAGAAGAGAAGTCTGGGGAAATCCAGGCTTTGTTCATCTTGATGAGTGTAAGCCTGTCGGCACTGTCGGTTGACAGGCGGGTACGCTTATCCGTGATGATTCCCCCAGCCGCACTAAACACCCTCTCTGACAAGACGCTAGCCGCAGGACAAGCAAGCACCTCCAGGGCATACAGTGCGAGCTCAGGCCACGTGTCCAGCTTCGACACCCAGTAGTTGTAGGTGGCAGAGGCGTCACGGAGGACGGTCATGCGATTGGCTACGTACTCCCTCACCATCCTTTTACAGTGCTCCCGCCGACTCAGCCTTGACTGGGGAGCGGTGACACAGTCTTGCTGGGGAGCCAGAAAGCTGTCAAAGGCCTTAGAGAGTGTTCCCCTGCCTGTGCTGTACATGCTGCCTGATCTCTGCGCCTCCCCTGCTACCTGGCCCTCGGAACTGCGCCTTCGGCCACTAGCGCTGTCGGATGGGAATTTTACCATCAGTTTGTCCGCCAGGGTCCTGTGGTATAGCATCACTCTCGAACCCCTTTCCTCTTCGGGTATGAGAGTGGAAAGGTTCTCCTTATACCGTGGGTCGAGCAGTGTGTACACCCAGTAATTCGTAGTGGCCAGAATGCGTGTAATGCGAGGGTCACGAGAAAGGCATCCTAACATGAAGTCAGCCATGTGTGCCAGGGTACCTGTACGCAACACATGGCTGTCCTCACTAGGAAGATCACTTTCAGGATCCTCCTCCTCCTCAGGCCATACACGCTGAAAGGATGACAGGCAAGCAGCATGGGTACCCTCAGCAGTGGGCCAAGCTGTCTCTTCCCCCTCCTCCTCATCCTCCTCATGCTCCTCCTCCTCCTCCTCAACGCGCTGAGATATAGACAGGAGGGTGCTCTGACTATCCAGCGACATACTGTCTTCCCCCGCCTCTGTTTCAGAGCGCAAAGCGGCTGCCTTTATGCTTTGCAGGGAACTTCTCAAGAGGCATAGGAGAGGAATGGTGACGCTAATGATTGCAGCATCGCCGCTCACCATCTGGGTAGACTCCTCAAAGTTTCCAAGGACCTGGCAGATTTCAGCCAACCAGGCCCACTCTTCTGTAAAGAATTGAGGAGGCTGACTCCCACTGCGCCGCCCATGTTGGAGTTGGTATTCCACAATAGCTCTACGCTGCTCATAGAGCCTGGCCAACATGTGGAGCGTAGAGTTCCACCGTGTGGGCACGTCGCACAGC